>NW_022474785.1:0-61705 GCF_009176365.1 Aspergillus alliaceus
CCAAGCAAGGTTAAAGCTAATTTTTTTTTAAATTTTTTTTTCTTTTATCCTTATTCTATTAATCAAGAAGATCAAAAATATAGTTGTAATATTCAATACTGAAAAAAGTATTACTTATATAAAATTCTCTGTTTCATATGTTACAGATTAAATACTATTATATACCCTGTTTAAATCTTATATTATTATAACTTTTGGTTGCTGAGATATTCAAGTGTTAAAAAGGGTCGATTTGTATGGAATACAGAGCTGCGTCGCTGGCTTACATGCGTCGCTCGCTTACCGATTACGATATGGATAAGATCATGGATGAGATAATCCATGTCGGTAGTTATGCACATGTTCCGCCTCTCCGGGTGGATTGGCAGGGTTGAACACCTGACTCACTGGGCGAGGGAAGAAAATATGCCGAAGATCCGAACCCAGTCATATCAAGAGCCCCAAGAGAGAAAGGGTGGAGGAATGACTCAGCTTTATTCGGATCTCACGGCGTCCGAATAACCTTCTTTCGGGGAGGACGGAGGTTTCTTCTCGTCTATCCCACGATCAATCTCCACCTGGTCAATCTTATCAACAGAACTTTGATTGACACAGCCCCTTTAGTCCGAAATGTCCGGTCATCCTTTGACAGCCAACGAAGAGTTGAGGCGACACGACAAGTCAGACGGAACAACTTGTCACATTTTGCTCGGAAGAGGATAGTCGAGTTTTTAGATATGATTATGCTCTCGACCAGTGATCCGCCGGATGATCGCCCATGTGATTTGATTCATCCAGTTGTCTCCGGGCGGTGTGTGCGGGAGTGTGCCGCGTTGATTGATCGGCGTCTTGGGTTTGGGTCTAGATTATCAACTAGTCGGTATAGTCAGCCTAACTATTGGGTCGGTACCTAAACTAGTCCCAGAGCTAAAGAGGGACGGTCGAGGGACACTTGAGTACAGCACCTGGTTAAAGAGGACCTGAGTACCACAAAGTACGGTTTCTGATCTAGAATAAGAGGACTGGAGTATGAACAGGGGTAATGAGTGAGGAAGTATTATCTATATAATATTGCTGATGCTAAGACTATATAATATTTCTATGGAAGGTAAGAGGTAAACGCATCGTTATCGTGAAACATTCAAAACGTATGCACAAGCCACACTATCAAAGAGGGCCAGCAGTGGGGGCGGTAAAACAAATGCCCCATATAAGAGGAGAGTATCCAACAATGCCCAATCACTTAGGCAGTCAGGTCTGAACGCCAGTAAGTCCAGACCATGCAAAGTAGTAAATGCAATATCGCCAAGAAGAAAAAAATTTTCTTGCAGCCCAAACGCCGTATCCGCTGAAGAAATGTATCGCTGAGACCAAACCAAAACGAGCCCAAGAATGTCGGAGGGGTATCATAAGAGGGTATGTACAAACGAAGCAGTCGTCAATCAAGGAGAGAATTTAGTAGGCCTCAATGATCGCATTTTGCTGTTCATTCGAAACGTAATACCGGTCCTCAAATCCACTTCCCGACAGAGGAAGCTCGGTAGCTTGGGCTTCCTTCTCGGAGAAGGTGTTCAGTGTCGGTTGCGGCGGTGACGGGGGCATCGATTCTTCCTCGGACTCTTCGTCGGAATCAGAAGACAGCTCCGGGGGACTCTGCCGGGACGGCGAGCGGGTCAAAGTAAGCTCTTCCAGGTCCTCCGCATCGTCGTATTCGAAGTCTGAGTCAGAATCGGAATCGTAGTCTTCTTCCACCTCTTTCTCGCGGACAATAGCCACCGGTGATGGAGCACGGCGGCGGACAGGAGTGTAGGCGGGTTCATAGTCATCTTCCTCCAAGTCGGAGTCGTCGCTGAGGTCGGAGTCGGAAACATCCTCCGCATCCCAGTCATCTTCGGGATCTTCCACCACGGTTTCCGCCCATTGGATATGGCGAGGCTCGGATTGGGAGCCCTTGGTGACGCCGTGGACGGTCTGGTTGAACCAGCGTTCTTGCTCTTGCTCGGCATCGGCGAGATCGAGCATCAAGGAATCGAGTAGGTTGGCATGACCAACCAGGAGGCGGAGATCATGGTCCGCCCGGGAAGCTTCGCGGGTCAGCTTCTTCCGAGCGGTGTGGGCGAGATAGTATGTTTGAGTGATGCTCATTTTCTTCTGTTGACGCCTCCGGGCAAGAGAAGTAAAGTAGGCGCTGGGGGAGGAAGTTTGATCGGAGGGGGAGAGGGTAGAAGAAGTAGAAGTAGTAGCGAGGAACGTTGTGGGGGAAGAAGAGGACCCCATTGCGCAATCCCCGGACGTTGATGTGCTTATGAGCTCAAAGACTAGTGATGACACGCGGTGACTCAGGCAGACCTACTGCTTCCGGCGATGGCGGTGCGGCCAATGAGCATGTAGCAAAGGAGGCGGTGAGTCAGACTGCAACAAGGCGCCGATCACCCTAAAAGGGATGGATTATCGGAGTACCTTTGTAGATAATCAAGGTAAGGTATTAATCAGGTCCAATATTTGGAACGATGCAAAACGAAAGTACTCTGCTGCGCAGGAGAAAGATAGTACTCGTGTTTTCCTGTTGTCTGGCTGGTAAAAATTTTGCGTCGTCTCCACTGGTTGTCGGTTCAACCACTGAAGTAGGGTTGCAATAGTCAGGATTTAGTGTGGCTGATATTGAGATGCTATCGATATCTTGCAAATGGCTGGCGGTGTGAAACCTCAGGTCAAGATGAAAGGATATCAAACAGGAAATGATTTAGAATTGTCAAGATGGGGGACAATAGGGACTTGATATATCCACTTGGCTCTGGTATGTTTTTAGCCTTTTTTATTTTTTTTTTTTCTAGGCTGATATTTTATACCGAGCTTTTCCATGTGGATTAATCAGAAATTTTTTTTTTCCTTTTTAAAATCGAACAAGTTCCGTGAACCGCGTAAAGTCCGACCGCCGATCGGAACGGAGGAGCCCATAAACCCCATCCGTCCAAAAGATTTTGGGACCCTTTGTCGCCTGTAAGGCAGTCCCTTTCCTCACCGCCTCCACAGCTGCCCAATAATCTCAGCCAGTCCATGAGTCACAGGGACCAATGTTGACCTTTCGGATGACCAATCCTTCCGCCGTTACCTCCGAACCAACCATTTCGAAGTTTCCAGGCATCAAATCATGATCCATCAGTCATAACATAATTTCTTAGCCTAGATTATTCATCCACTAACAACTTCGGTCGGCATCGTTCTAGCCGGTATTAGTGATGATTACTGATTCTTCCAATACGAATGTCCCATATTGGTATGGATTTGAAATCGGAATTAACTTTTCAATCTCTTAACCGTAATTTCTTTCAAGTGATGGCATCATCATATCGCTGATCAATCTCAATCTCCAGGAAGTGTCAGGCATCTCCCCTTGCTCTTTGACGTTGACATGACTCTGGAGTGTCACATTTTTGGAAGCTCTTCCTGGTTTCAGAGTTAACCACTAACGGCGTATCGTCTCGACATACATAAAGAAGAAACAAAGAGAACCCCGAGTACAGCAAGGAAAGCCTGAAGATGCGATGACATTGACCTCGACCGTTCGTTCGTTCCCAGCCGCCCACGTAAGCCTAACGGAAAGAAGTCAGTGAAAGCCTACCGCAATTTGTATCCTTGCTGCCCGTAACCTCCGATAATATACTTCTTACAATCTTAACCTGGTCTCAACACCGCGTATGCGGCTCTCCCCCAGATCCTGATCTCTCTGCCTAACACGTATGCAACGCCGTGACCCCCTTACTGCTGGGAATACGCGGGTCCATCTTGGCATTGCAATGAACGGAAGGGCTGTGTGATGGCTAGTATTTCGTAGGGGTAGTCTTTTAGTTTTCGCATATCGCGGCGCAGTACAATACGAATACGATCTATTCGTTTCCGGTAGGTGACCTACTCTTTTCAGTAATTTATGCCATGTGTCGAGACACGGCCATTGTGGCCTATTTGGTGGACCCATGGGAAGGAACACAGCCCTAGGAATGGGTCGGTTCATGACGGACATGATTTGGTACAAGATCTAAGATATTTGTTATTTGTTCTGCCTATACCTCGTCCAACTTGACTCTATTGTTATCGCTCTGCCTACGCCATGGCGATAATCAATTCGCCGACGTTTGATTATCAAGTTAGCTTTTGACGTTCCCCGTGTTTTGTATCTCGTATTTCCTAAAACTGGGCTAATCAAGTATACAAGTGCTTGTACGAATGGTAACCAACCACGTCAATGACAGATGAATAATCTCAATAATGCAACTTAGCCGCCCTCCTTTGCAGTGGCATCGAATTCTAGTCAACCTGTGTACCTACTACTCACTACTAAAGCAAGGGCATTCTCTTCTACAGGAATGTCCATTGTCGCCGTATCAAGGAGGTCATGACGTCACGATCAGGGACCTTCACAAATGAGCATCTCTTCCATGAACTCCATGTGGCCACTGTGTATAGTCTGGGCAACGGACCTGTCCTGGGTCCTGACATGCTATGCTATCATAAATGAGGTCAACATTGTCATCTAGAACATCAATCTCCAAGTGATTTACCCCGCTCTTCATGGATGATCAGATGTGTAATTATGCTAGGCATAATTACATAAGTCATATATAACTCGTAGACATAAAAAGAGGCTTGATGTTGGTCACGAGCCACAGGTTAAAAGCGAAGGTCGGCGGTCGGGGTTTAGGTCGGCGAAGCCCGTTGTGGGTCCTACACAGCAATAGTGGAGATACATATTCAGCTTGGTCCGATCCATGGATGCCAAAGATTTTCGACGGTGTCATTCACTTCTGATCTAAGTAGACTAATTCTGACTCCGTCGAGAAAAATTTTCAGGACTTAATTTAGTCTCACGCTAATGCAGAACAATAGTGATATAAGGCTTGATAAACGGAACTACACTCCTTTACGGATATAGTATCAACCAATCCCGTTTCCTAAAGCTAGCTCACCGTCCGAGAAAATCTTGACGGAGGCTAGAATCTTGCCTAGATGCTTAATATCATACCACTTTTGATCTGTCGGGCAGTATGGCGACCTTGGTGGTTCTCAAAAACTAAGAACCGGTGACCCTTAGATCCACCGAGATGCCTAGCTCCGTCAGGAATCGTCCAGACGAGAATTCGGATTTGGCTCAGTCCTGACAATATGGATCCCCTCGGTTCTAGGGAAGATCTCCACCGGCGCACCGGCACTGTCCATTCCGATTCATTGGTCACGGGAAAGTATATAGTAGATTTTGCCTCGGGGTTAGCGGATCGCGGTCGATGACTCATGACTATCATCTTCTCAACTTCATTCTCTACGAGAAAATGTACTAAGTGATGTATATTCATTACTTACTACCTTCCTATTATGGTGGACTGCACCAATACGACTCTCGATCTAGATTTTAATTCTCCTTATAATCAACGTGGAGACAGACAATGATTTTGTAACGAGCAGCAAACCTAATGTTGAACTCGTTAAATACCTATGAACGAGCAAACCAGCTTACGGAGGCGGCGAGCTCGGATGATCGAAGTTAACGCCGGCTGAAGACGGGGCCCATTTGAGTTCCATGCTCTACCAAGGAACTTGGTCTGAACGGATCTCGGAACCCAATATCCATGCTTGCTAACATACAATGGGTTTCTTTCGTTCTTTGTTCCAATTCTGTTTTTAAGACGTCTATGATTGGTCGTTGATATACTTGACGATATCAGGTAGCGAATCTTGGCTCTGGGTTAAACAACGATCTTGTGGAATTGATGCGCTGCGATTTCCTGATTCTCTGTACGCGCACCTACGAATCACGCTATTAGAGTGGCCGGTTGTCCTCTTCACTAGGAGGCAGACACTACTGAATACTCCCATGAAATTACCTAGTATCACAGGCGCCTGGCATATGCCTGGTGCCCGAGTGCAGATATTCGTCCTTTTACGGGGGAAAGACCCCAAATCCACCCACGTGGTCGCACATGGCCTGCTACAACTTATTGGGAAATAGTTATGCGCTTTCAGAAAGACCATCTTTGGAAGACTTACAGAAGTTCGCAAATGCAGTGGAGCCCTTGTGCAAGCCTCGAGATAAAGGACCTTCGAGATGCTGCGTCCACTCTTGAGGGGCTGTTTAGTCATAATACAAAAGATACCTTGGAGAGCAGCTTCAGACGTGCATTGTTTGAACAATCCCCCGCAGAGATTCAAGCCTAGATCTTGAAATTCCTTGGCCTGTGCTGGTACTTAATAGTATTTGGCAAGACCTGTCGACTAATCGAGCGATTGCGAGTTGACCGTAGTAGTCAGTGCGAACAGCTTCGCGTAGTTGAAGAACTATACATCACTAGGGTTAGCTATCAAGGCAGCAATTGTATCTCAACAATCAGCAACAGACCTTCCGAATCGAGAACTGGTGATCAGCAGCATCTGAACCTATCATCTAACACCAACAAGATCATCGTCTCGACGGATCATGTTGGGGTACGTGGTATACAATTCCTGGATTGAGATTCAGATCCGTTGCCAGATGGCTCTCCTTGGTATAAATCTTGAAGCCAGTTGACCTCCATCTCAATCTCAATATTAGCTGGAATGTAGGTTTATCTGGATAAACATATATACACAACTAATGTGAGTAGGGCCTTTGCGTTAGAAATTCGTTGTTCTCCCGGATACTCTACATGACAGGTCAAGAGCCTGGAGTTCTCCTTCTCTGCCATCATTCTCATCGTGGAGCTTTTACAATGTTCGTGATGACAGCCGTCTACAATATGCGGAGTTTTGCGTATGACGTCTAAGGTCTTGTTGCTTGCGTTCTCGGTAAAACGTTGGGGATATATCCTATCTCAAATAGCTCCAAACCACCAGGAAGGTGCAAGAGATTGATGAACCGAAGCTCGCGAAAAGGTCACGTCCATTAGTACTACTTTGTTCTACTTTCCGGTCAATGTGGGCGAGCTGATAAAAGCAGCCTGGATCCGGAAGCGGGTGAATGGCTCTCGGTGCCATCTTTACCCCACCTTCGTTGTAAGTACAATTTGGTCGTCCTTCGGCTGTATAGTCTAATTCACAGAATAGATCGAAATATCCTTAGGAAGAATAAAGACTTTTGGATACGTTTGTGCACCCGGCTTCAATAGTGCTTACGAGTTCCATCCCCTAGTTAAGAAGGGCGACGGTGCTATCACGCGGATATTCCATGATGGGCTGGATCTGCCACACAAGATTATCACCGAGATTGGAGTTACTTGCGATTTCCAATCCGATGCTGGGGCTATAGGATAACCACATACTCTTAACCGCTGTGGCCCGCTTCCGAGAGGCACACCGTATACGAAGTGGTGCATGACAAGGCTCCTCTGGGTGGCCTTCTTAAACTGCGGGTCTGTAGAGATCAAGTCAAGTCGTATTGCCCATGCATTGGACTCCTGCTATACTAAGGACACGCCCGCGTTGAATCACTCGGCCAGGTCCGCTGGGATCGTGGCCTGACACATGAGGTTCCTGCGTCCATTTGCATCGCTGACAGCATCGTTCAAGTTAAAATATTTGATAATAGCTACGTTAAAGACGTTTAAAGTGACGCACTTTGCAGCTGGTCTGGTCTTGACACTGGAGTGTGGCAACGGATACCTCATCACGGGACCATCGTGTGGTGGTTTGGCGATAAGGGTGACATGGTTACTATCTATAACGTCTAAAATATCTGAATATTCACTTTGCTTGTTACTGGAAGTTATGCTCGATGTTTAGCAATTAATTCTATCATGCATGGAACGCTTCCAGGCTTCCAGCTAAGGCTAAGGGAACAATAATCGAATCCAGACACCAGGAGGTTAAGAAATACCGGGCCATAACCTGAATGTCCTTCTGGCTTGTCAAAGCAGTGTTGTAAGTCGTAGGTGCAGGTGCCAAAAAGGCTATGTGGTAACAGATGAACTGGTATTTCCTCGCTAAACGCACTTGCCGAAGCCATCACCATAGTCTAACAGCTGAAGAGTGCTTCCAGTTCACTTATAGCATATAACCAGATTGATTGGTCATAAAAAAAAAGCCCACTGACCAAGTAAAGCAAGTACGTTTTATTCTACGCTTCAGGTCTCACCCAACACAACCAGCTTTCCTTCTCACATATCCCGACCATTACTTTTTCAGACCACTCAGGTCAAGTCAAGACACGGTAAAGTCTATCTATCTATCTATCTACTTCCAATAGCTCACCATCATAACCACCATGTCACTTGTCAACACACCCTCCACCCCCCTACTGAGCACATTATGTGAAGACGCCCACAAACACCCATCAAACAAATAGTACGCCGCGACAGTTTCGAGTCACCTTTTGACTAAATACATCTTCCGGAAGAAGAATGGATCCTCGACGTAGAGGGGCACTTCGCATACGACGCGCCAACGGATGGAATTCAGTATAGTCAATTTTGCTGATTTGCTGAAGCGTCCAAACCCGCCCTCCTAACCTTCCACCAGGCGGAGCTTGAATTCGGTGGACCTAGAGGCATCCAAGGTGCTGAGAATTAGGCTGCCGAGGCTTGTCAGGACTTCCTCGAGAGGCCGTGGAACGCTCACGGGCATTCGTGTACGCCATTACTTCAGCACGAAAGGGAAAGTCTGGTTGTATCAGCGAGGTGAGGAGATATTTTGGCTATTCCCGTAAGTCCAAAGAATGGCTGAGTATAACGAGTTGAATTCGCCGCAGGCGGTCGATTTTACAACGCTATTGCATATGCTGAAGTAGGGGTGGGGAATGGCACCCCAAAGCCTATCTCTCCTGTCTAACCTCTTAGTAACCCATTCCCTGAACATATCTTCCCAAGACCCAATAGGTGCAAAGATAAGATCAACCATTCTAAAAATCTGCGGAATAGCATAGTCCAATCGACAGTCTCCGCCTGCGCATACGACGGCCTGCCTTGCGGTTACGTTTATAGGGGTTGGTTCCGGGAGTTGAGTGATGGAAAGCATACACATCATGCACATATCATTATGCTCTGTAGGCCTAGAATAGCACCCGTTTGCACCGCATTGATTGGATCTCTTCCACAACCTGAGATGGTCTCTGCATGAGTGTCGTGTGGGCGGTCACAATATTTCTAACTGGACAACCACCATGAACTGCATGTCCTCGTGCAAGATTGCTGCTCGGAACCGGGTATAAATTATTGCGAGGACAACCCCCCTCGGATCTGTATAGACTTACTGTTAAACCAAAATGACCATTTCAGAATTAGGAAGCGTCAGGTTAATCAGCCGTCGCCATGACCATCTTTGACCTCACTTTTCCTATTTTGACTATTGATATGCGTGTCAAATTGAGCAGTATTTAGTACTCAGATAGATGTAGATATTCAGGAATGCAGACTCTCATGCATGGATTTCCTTGGCCATAGGATTACTAGTGTATTCCGAATACCGCATGCATATATGTCGACACCGACTATTCTTAGCCATCATTCGTTGAAATTAGCCACCAAACAATGTAATTCAGATCATGCATACTCATCCTTCTATATTACTGTCTCATGATCGAGACGTCCTCGAAAATGTTTAGGCTTTCAATTCATCCATAGGCCCCTTTCTCCAATTCCTCGCTGTAGACTTCAGCCACCGCACAGGATGGCCACCACAAGCCAGCCCAAGCTTCCCTAGTAAGAATGCGACCACTTCTATCGCTACACAAGTGGACACAGGCTCTGGGACGAGGAACTGCAACTTCAGGGTAGACACAAAGTCTTCAACCCCACCGCTATCCAGAAAGTGGCAGCTAACAGCGTGGTTTCGAATAACTGCATCTCCATGCAAAGGCTAGCAGAAAGGGGACACAACAAGGTCTTTCGCCTTGAAATGGATGGCATGGCATTCCAAATTCCTGCGCTGGTCCTGCATTTTATACTACAGGTTTGGAGGTTGCTACAGGAAAGCAACTGTGTATGGGATGATCTACCTGCTCACGCACTCTCTAGGCTCGGAAGTATAATACTTCAAAAGCGGTGCTGTGGAAGGTGCTGTCCTGGCAGACATTATCGGCGATGTACCGCGCGAGCTGAAAGAAAAAGTTATCTAATATGTTCACAATCGGACCTTAGGTCGTAAGAGACTTTTGGAAAAAGGAGCGGGCGCAGATGAAAATCAACCGGGGCCCCTGTTCGTCCTTGATCTGTCCTCACCACGCTTCACTATCCCGCCCAGCTAATAAATGGCGCTAGGTTCATCCCCACTAGACTACGCCATCTCTGTAGCCCAGAGAGAGATTGCGTGGATTGGGAAGTACGCCATTCCAAAAGCAACTGACGACCTCCCTTAGCGTCTTCAGCGCGGCAAAATAATCCAGAAGAACATATAAATCTGCTAAAATAGCACCTCACTGTCACACCCTACCTCCTCGACATAGATAACCAACTTACCCTATCTACCCTCTGGTATCAAGATCTCTATTTTTAAATCTATTAGTCGACGGTGAACGGATCTCCGCTGCTATTGACTGACAGGGAAACATGGGCTGGACCCCTCTTCCTCCAAGCGAAGCCATCACCACTGGTTGATTACAAGGGGCCTTTGCCTTTGTTATTAAAACGTCTAGATAATTTTAATACACTTAACGATAAACAGAAGACCCAGATTTAAGAGCAGATTTCAGAGTCAACCCTATCTCAGATCTATCTTCTAGAAACCGAGGAGCGGAATCCAAGACTGGCTGGGACATTTTATTTAAGCCTAAAGAAAACAAGACGTCTACCTTTTGAATTCGCGGGTAGTACATGGGACGATGATGTGTTATCGTTTCGGGAAACTCTTATTAATGTTGAGAGATAGTTGATTGTATTATTTGGAATTAAATTGAGGAATAGTTAATATTTATTTTATTAGATATTAGGAAGGCCTATCGGCGAACAAAGCCTGTCTGACTCACTTTACTTAGGCGGAACTGGAGAGTCATCTACAATCTGCAGAGGGATGGAACACGACCTGTTATCGAATTGACAATCTTGTGAAAAGACACGGGTGGACACATGATGAGACGTATGATGCTGCTCTTGCTTTCTTTTCTAAATTGCGGTCGGTAGGGTTAAGCAATATGAAGGGACAAGACTGGGAAAACTTTGAGAAGGAGACACGGTGGACGGCAAAGTGAGAAATGGAAGGGTATTTTTCCTTTCGTGGTTGGAAGAGAGAAAGGAGCAGGGTTAGATAGGATTATCTTCGTATCTTAATATTTATTGGGAGGGCTGTCTGCACTCCTTGATGTTGTTGGTGCCGTTCTGTTCTGTTCCTGTTATGCTCGTTCAAGAGGTCCTATTCACGGGGGTTGAAAAGGCTATAATTATAACGTTCATTATATTTCCAATACACAGCAAGGACGATGCCTCAGCTTGTGGTGTTCGCAGCACTCGATCCCCTGAATAAGATATACCTATTACTAGCCAGTTTTCTGTTTCAAGTATAATCTTAAACCCTTGAACCGAACTGGGGCAGACAGACATGGCCACAAGAAGTCCAAGGAGTCAAAATAGTCCATTGGCTACGATGTAAACTACACTAAACAGATTGTACATAGAAGCTAACTAGCTCATCTGAACAATTCCGCCAACACCACAATTATAAACAACCTAAACACATCAGCCCAGCAGAATAGACATTAAGCATAACAACTCAAGCTACCCATTAATAAAAAGTAAGCATAATGGCCTGATCTCCACTTCTAGAGTCGCCTACTATTGCAGCGCGCTAGGTCGTCAACTAGGATGTCAGCTAAATAAAGCCAGTCATGCGACCCACAATAGACAGGGCACATTTATTTCTCCCAAGCCGATAACCTCATCTCATTCACTTTCTGAGAACTCCGACCCCTAAATTATCAGACTGCTATACCCGATAACCTTGCGATCATACACCGTGTTGTCCTATATGATGACGAACGGTGTCAGGCTGATGGACGATGATTTCTCCGTGGCGGGCTTAGGGATATGCCGACGGAGTGCCCTAATCGCCGGGGAATTTGCCGAGTCCGGGAATTTGCCGATCTGGATTTATATGTCGATTTGGACGAGAGTGGTAGGTTTTGGGATGCTTGTTTAGATGGCGAGATTGTTTTGATTTTGAGTATAATCTGGAAAAGGCATACTGTCGCTAACTGATAAATATAGACGCGTCGGGGAATTTGAGAAAGGAGGTCGGGATTTTGCTGCGTTCTATTATCGTTATCGCGCCGATAATCTGCGAGAAGGTGGATCCGTCCTATACTCCACGGAGACTCCGCGGAGCAGGATCAAGTATATCTTACGTCTGGTATATTTTGACATGTTGGTAATCCTGTTGGACTACTATATAGCCACGCTGACCTGGGATTAGAAAGGACGATAGGGCTTAGACTGGATCATCTATCCATGGTGACGAAAGGTACGTACCATTTACTCTACCTGACTGGTCCAGGTGTGACACAATCACATAGGTCATATATTCGCCTACAGCTGACAACAAACCTATTGGCATACAAAGTGACAAAACTAACACAAAGCAGGCATCCTCCTAGCCTTATCAGCAGTAGTAGTTACCAAGGCCGCCACAATGCCCTCCGACCAAACAAAACTAATCGGCAAAGCCCTCGGATTCTTCCTCCCCTACCTAGGCAGAGCCACCGTCCAACGTGTAGCCGCCATATGCCACAGCTGGACCTGGAAAGACACACCAGACTCCAAGAACGTAGTGGTACTAGGCGGCTCCTTCGCAGGAATCCAACTAGTGAAACGGCTCACCGAAACCCTACCAACGGGGTACAAGGCGGTATGGATCGAGAAGAACTCACATCTGAACTACCTGTTCAACTTCCCCCGTTTCTCCGTGATGCAGGGGCACGAGCACATGGCTTTCATCCCGTATGATGGGATCGTGCGGGCTGCGCCAGATGGTATTCTCACGCGCGTGCATGATACGGCTGTGGAAATTACGGAGAATCAAGTTTTGCTTGCATTGGGACAGAAGATCGACTATGCGTATCTTGCGATCGCGACGGGGTCCTCGCAGCCACTCCCTGTTAATGTTGCCGCTACGGAGCGGGAGGACGGGTGTCAGGAGTTGCAGGGCGTGCAGGAGGTTATCAAAGCCAGTGAGAAGATTGCGGTTGTGGGTGGGGGAGCTGTGGGCGTTGAGTTGGCGAGTGATATCAAGGACTTTTATCCGGGGAAGGACGTGACCTTGATTCATTCGCGCGGGCAGCTGATGAGCCATTTTGGGAAGCGGTTGCAGGATTATACGTTGAGTGCGTTGCGGGAGGAGCTTAAGATCCGCGTTATGTTGAATGAGAGGCCTAAGTTGCCTGGGGGAGGGAGTATGGCTCGATCGGCGACGCTGGTTTTCTCGGATGGGCATGAGGAGCAGTTTGACCTTGTCGTGAGTGATCCGTTCTGTTTGTCATTGTTTTTTTGGTAGATGGTTTCCTAACGGAAAGACTAGATAGGTTGTACTGGACAGCAACCCAACTCGGCCGTTCTGGCATCTTTGATCCCTAGCGCCATTTCAAAAGAGACCTCTCGCATCCTTGTTCAGCCAACGCTTCAAGTGCTTGCAAAAGATGAACCGGACCGCAACCCACCCATCTTCGCCTTCGGCGACGTGGCCGAACACGGTGGCCCTCACATGGCACGCGCCGGCTGGCTACAGTCTGAGGTGGTGCTGGACAATATCCTGGCCATGATCCACGGGCAGACGCCGTCACGGACGTATACGCCTAATGTCTTCCTGGAGGGTGCTATCAAGCTGACGCTGGGAAAGAAGCACAATGTCGTCTATGCGATGGAGGCCGACGGGTCTGATGTCATGGTGCCTTCGAGAGATGGACGACTCGACCTGGGGATTGAGCGGGGGTGGAGAGAATTCGGGGCTGATTTCAAGCAGGCAAATGCTCCTGATGCAGAGCGGCAGGGGGAATCTGTTAGCGGTGCTTGAGAGATGTGCGAAGCGCTATGTCACTTGTGATCTGGTGCTAGGAAGTATAGTTTCACAGAAACAAGTTGTATTAGTAGAAGTCACACCTAGAAAAAATTTGGACCCGTGATAGATTGGAGAAATAACTCCTGGGTGCTTAGCGGCATGTATTAAAAGCCGAGAGATGACAGCATTAGGATCAGCACCTTTATGCTTTGAGTTGTTCTTGCCCTATGCCTCTTTGCCATCACTTATAAGGTCATCATTGATATGGCACCAGGGCTGATTCCAGAAAAAAAAAACTGTCCAAATCTTTAATGTTCTATATAGGATTAAGATCCTCTAATATAAAGGGAAGGCCATTTACAAATAATTTGGCGTATATAAGATGGGCTAAACCCACAAGCAATCTATATTAACGTGATGAGAATCCACTGTTCCCCATTATCCTGCCACCCAAATCATGTGCTTTATATATCTAAATCACGCTCCTTGTATTTGTTTTATGGTCATTTGACCTTGTCGTCGTTGGTTTATAGTAAACTGAAACAAAGCGGGGTTAGGCAGCTATGCGTTCAGCCCACGCTCTTGCAAGCTGGACAAAGAGCGAGCGATATATATATATTACAGTATATTGCTCAGAGATTTCTGAGTACTCTTCACGCGACAGGCCGGACAGGGAGGATCACGGGGCTATTTTGGATCTTATCTCTAGGTGAGAAACCGGATAATGGGTATTGGTAGGCCTCGTCATTAACATCACTTTAGCCCTTCATCTCAACTCAGATTACAGCGATCTAGAGATCACTTGCGGCGGGAAAAGTTTCCCAGCCCATAGGCTCGTCGTTTGCCCTAGGTCTGAATATTTCAAAAGGGCTTGTAATGGAAAACTCAAGGCACCAGTAATCCACCCTCTAATAGCCCGGTGGACTGAGACTGTCACGCCACTGTGGGACCAGGGGGCTGAAGAGTCAATAATTAATCTAAACGACAAAAGCCCGGTCCTAGTTGAGAAGGTGCTAGAATTTCTCTACACAGGAAATTACACTATCGGACACCATACGCTTGAAGAGGAAGATCCAAAGTTCGATGGCAATGGAGGACTGGAGAAGGATACAGAGCATGCAGGAGAGTCTTCGATAAATGATACATCAGGAGAACATGCATCAGAAATACACGACATCAGCAATGAACATGGCCTAGAGAATACCGCGCTGGGATTTGTGGATGGAACGTCACCAAATGAGAAGCGCACTCTAATTGACGAGCTTTTTTGAAAAGGACCCAAACGACCAAGAGGATTTCGTGGAGTCCATTGTTGATACTTTACCTGGTTTTCACCCATGCTACTTCCACATGCGCATGTATGGTGAAGCGGATTATTTTATGATTAGCGATCTAAAAGCCAGAGCAAAGAGCAATTTCGCACATCTCTCATGGATTGCCCCGATGGGAACTTCTTTGCAAGAGTAATCCTGGGACTCTACTCGAAAAGAGCAAACTATCAGGAACTGAGGACTGGCAATGGACGTGGTTGTTGATAACTTGTCGGACCTTCGAAAAGGAATTAGTCCGGTGGTTAACCCTGAACTCCTGAAAGAAATTCCTGAATTTGCTATTGATCTATGCCTTGCAACCATGGATAAGTATGTGAGTGAGCCGCCCAACATGAATCCACATTGGCCCCCTACAGGTATTAGATACAGGGGGCGCTGGCGTTATGTTTGGATCTACAAACTAGTGAGGATGGTTGTAGTAGAGCACTAGCGAAGGTGGTAGCAATATATGGTTCTAATTCATCTAATTTTATTCAGTTAGCTAAGTAGACACCCTTCTTAGAACTTAGTTCTGCTCTCGCTTCACGGCTCGCCATCGTGAGGTACATATACGAGTTTGGCGTCAATTGTGAACGTAGTCAAGTCGACACAGGGTATTCGGTTGAGGTATTGTTCTGGAAAGGTAATGAAATTATAATGGACCTGGCTATGCTAGGATATTGCTGCTCAAGAAGAGCAACATATTCCAGGATTATGTACTGCAAAAGTGCACAGAGATGTACTCATTTGCGAGGCGTGAGAGTATAGTAATAGACGAGGAACAGAATGATGCTTTCTCCCGTTTATTCGTTGTAGAGTATCATCCATCTGGCAATGGGGGTTTGGAAAGGTTTCCCTGGTTTCTTGATGACAAAGACACGGAGAGTAGCAGTATCAATGACGACCTTCATTCCATGATTAGTGTCTAGTTACACGAAGAAAGATGCAGGATCTGCGTGAGGTTTGCCTACCCATCTATATGTATGGCACTGGTATTCATGCTGAGTGGTGATTAGTCTGCTCTATCTTATCCTTGTTAGATATACACACTTAAAGATCAAGAAAAAGTAGTAACATGCGGGGGCTCGATTCAAGGGTATTATCTACTCGCATCCCGACTAGAATGTCAAGAGGCACTATGCAAGCACTAAGGACTGCAGCCGCGCAATCCTGAAGATGAAACACAATATCAGGTCTATAAGAAGCTCTTAAAACCTATTTCCCCTCTCTACGCTTTCATCTATTTTCTTTCCTATTGCTAGCTTTGTCTGAAGTATGATCGCAGCTATCGAGGCCGGTCTTGATGTACCTGATTTTCATCACATCTCCCATATCACACCCTAGACTGCTGATCTCCTGAGCCATCGGATCTAGGTAGGTGAGGGTCTTGCCAGAGATCAGGCAGGAAACTTAGCTCCATACCATAAGAGCTTAGGAGGAGGAGAACGCTCTGCTCCACATTTGGATCACATGATGGACTTCCCGTACCTGTAACCGGCAAATTACCGGATGCGTTGGGAAGTGATGAATACAAGCTGTGTCCATTGGCGCTGGCTGTAGCTGGAGGGTGAACTGGGGACTCTTGGGGTTTATTTTGAAATGCAGTTTTTGCATTGTTGACAGCCCGGAGTGCAACTTGATAATACAGCCGAGTGATATGATAAGCAACGGCAGTTTCATATGACGGATCGTGTTGCTCGAAAAAACTGACTACTGAACCTAGCAGTTGTAGATCATCAAGGGCTTGAGGCTTTGTTTTGTTTTCGAGTATGTTGATGAGTAGGATGTCGACATTCCATGCCACATGGTAAAGCAGATATCTGCGGAAAGATTAATATCCTCCTTGCAGTGACGGGTTAAGTTCGGACCTTGCTTCTTACATAGTGAAAGGGTGGCGTTTCTCGTGGTAGTTTAGTAATGAGATTGAAGCCCGTGCAGCGCTAACACATAATGAGACGCTGGAGATGATGAGATTGTTTTCTTCGCATTCATGTGGAAGTGGAGCGGCTCTGCTGAATACCGCAGAGTGAATAGATACTAGCAGTTGGAAGTAACAGAAATGAAGCACCGTCAAAGTCATCAGGCTCTGTTCATCTAAACCAGCTAGTGGAGTCTGAGGTTGAGCCATGTCAGGGATATTTTGTCTCCAGTTCTGTAACTCGACATCGAGCTCCATTACACTAGCATAGAGCTGTTCGGTAGATTGCGCAGAAGCTTGCGTTGAGCGGAGCTTTTGATAGACCTTCTGTTGAATACTGGCTAGGATAACCTGTTCACGAAGATAGTTCATCGTAGAGCCATCATCCAACGTCAGGGTATTGAGCCCATCTTCCGGATTTTCCTCTGGTAGACAGGGAAGCATGTCAGTCGTAAGGGATGCTGGCTTTGTAAGGTACATAGACAGATCTTGGTCGAAGATAAATGCGTAGTAAAGCAGCCGTCGTTCATGCAAAGCCGTTGACGTAGTATCAGACGTCGTTCTATGGTGATAGCCAGCCATGATAATCGACTGAATGGCCGCTCCCAAGATGGTGGCTGCAGGGTGATTTCTCGAAGTATACACAAGATGCATAGCCTAGAAAGAATTAGCAATCAAGCCGTCCTTGTAGGAAAGTGCATAAAGACCATGGAAAGTATTGTAGCGATAGTGTTCTTATTAGGTCTCTGCATTATCATGATAGAGAGGATGTTCATAGCATTGTCAAAGTACTTTTCAGCCTCGATAGCTCGCATGTTGTGGAACTTGCGCAGGGAATGAGCTACAATCATATTAAGCGCCGCATATGAAGTCGCATCCAAAAAGGGTTGGCCTTGGAGATGCCTTTGGAGGATTTCAGTCATGTAATCATCTTCAAAAAAGTGAAGGCACCTGTTATAGGTCGTGGAAAATTCTATTGTGTATTAGAGTGTTGGACACACTTTTAGAAATGAACGGAGACAAATACCTTTGAAGCATGCAGCAACCATATCATGGGGGGGCAATGGATGATCCACACGCCCTTCAAAGCTTCCAGTGGGAGGATTCCTTGGTATCTTCAGGTGGGATAAGAGAAGACTGAAGCTTTCATCTCCAACTAATGCATTTACCCAGCGGATGCCTTCGGGAGAAAGGATGGAACATGACCCTGTAGTGTCGATCTTTGGTAAGCTAATATTGATGTGGCTTATTCTCACCCCGGAGCTATACATACCTATACACAATCGCTCTCCACTCCTATCCTTTACGTCAAGTGATATTGATCTGTCCTGATGGGAGGAGAGGTTTATTCTTAATTGAGGCTGAGTGGAGGGAGGGGACGATCCCCCGTGCTCCCGATTGAACTGGGAAGTTCGGGCATGGAGATATTCACGCCTCATTTGGCTAGTGGGAAGACGCATTGACTCCTCGATTAAACGCTCCATGTTCTCCAAGCGCTGAGTAAGAGCGCGATAGGACCTATATTGCGAGTGAGAAAATCGCCCTTGCTACTTGATCGATATAGTACATTTTATGGCATGATGTCCGTTGTCTGACATTACTGTATTGGCAGTTGTCCCCTCGTTCTGTACACCTGGCACAGCAAGGTCGATTGCCGTCGCATCTAACCTGGAGCCTCTTGAAATTTAGAGCCGTGCGCTCGCATCGCGAATCCTAAGAAAGCATACCTTCCGAGTCCGGCATGGAATGCAAGCCCACCGGGACTTTGTATCCCCTTCCGAGTTTGAATTCTGCATTGTTTTCTGGATTCAACCCTGGCGTTCGGGGTGAAGTTGCAGATTCAAAGGAAGCATTTATGATATTAAATTCGGACATTTTCGACACCGATCACCTGACTGGGCTCCACTAGGCAGCGTTTAGGCATGCCATGTTCAGTATATACTGATGGCAAGATAGTCGCGAAAAGGAACTTGGGAGATATTCGCCCGCAAAGAGCTATAATGCTACTAACCCGCCAAGTTCCATACGGTGCTTTTGGTTTCAATATCACGTTTTCCCTTTGTTTTACAACAGAAGGCTTCGGGTATCATCGTTATCTCCGACCTATCTCCGGGAGGTTTAGCATCTCCGAATCAAACTTATGAGAATGAGTGTTTGACAATGACTCTAGCTCGCAGCCTTAGCTCTAATTCTACCTTGTCTAACGATCCCCCAGTGGATACGATGGGTTTCATATCAATATCCTCGACGATCACGTCCAACATCGCGGGACCCTCACAGTTCAGCAGCCACTCCATATTTTCAGGGAGCGTATCCAACCTGAAGCACTGACGCCCTTGACACCCCGTACTTTGCGCCAGTCGTACAAAATCCGGATTAGCCTGTCGGGGATGACACACGCACCCGTTGTAATTTTTCTGCTGCAACTGTGTGATCATTGCCTGCTGACGGTTGTTAAACAAAACAACTTTAACAGGGATGTCATACTGTGACGCGGTAAGAAGTTCTTCTATAGTCATGCATAGAGATGCATCACCGTCCACATCGATCACTAAATGGTCAGGCTTAGCGAGATGGGCTCCAATTGCGGCTGGAAGACCGAATTCCATAGCGCCTAGACTGCCTGATGTGATTAGAGAGCGTGAATATCTCCAACGGTATCGCTGAGCCGCCCACATCTGGGGTTGTCCGACTCCAGCGGTGAGGATGGTGCGGTGCTTGATGGTTTCTATCTGGTGGCCCAGCTCTGTTAAAATTTGTTGTGGGAGGCTGTACTGCTGCGGTTCTTTGGTATTGGGGATACGTAATGAGTACTCAGCCTTCCAGTGCTGGATTTGTGACAACCATTCTGCCCGATCATGCCTTACTAGTTGAGGGAGGAGTATTTGCAAGGTTACGGATAAGTCTCCGATAGCGAGATCCGTTGGGTGTATGTCTTTTCCCACGGTATCCGCATTGATATCAAGCTGTACGATGCTACGCGCTTTCGGGGCAAACTCGGTGGCCTTGCCCGTCGCTCGCTCGTCTAACCGCGCCCCGATTGCGATAATAATGTCGACATTTTAGACAGCGTACAGTTGGCATATGGAGTTCCATAGGTGCCCATCATGTGTAAGGCTAGATTGTGAGTCTCGTCGAAGCTTCCTAGGCCAAGGAGAGTGGTAGCCACGGGAATGCAAGCTTGCTCTGCGACTTGCGATAACAACGCTGGCCCATCATAACTCGAGTGGACCCCGTTCCCAGCACATGTGACAGGGCGTTGAGATTGATTGATTAACTTTACAACGCGGTCGGCCTGGTCATTGAGATCCACAATGTAATGGGCAAGAGGTGAGTAAGTGTGTTGTTAGATGCTACCCGCCACTGGAATGTTGAAGGAATCCTCGAGAGCCCTATCATCAAATACTGCTTTCCCTACATCCTTGGGGACTGCAACGAGGACAGGACCGGGGCGCTTGTCCAACGCCGATGGCTCCGGGAAGACTAGCGACAGTGTCCACACAGGTACACCACCTTGTGCACGATTGAGCTAAAGAGACGACATAAATCTCTTGAAATGCGCCTGTACCCTGGATCGTTGGGGCGGCCTGGCCGCAGATCACTGCCATTGGAGTCCCATCCAGTAACGCATCCAACATGGGCGTCACTACATTTGAGGTTCCCGGTCCATAGATGTCACCAATACGATCCCTGCGTTTCCTAGACTTACATTCCGAGTCCTTCCCGCGCAATCCGAACCACAAGAGTCTTTAGCAGACCTGGCGAAACGACAAACTATGCAGACGGTGAAGTCTATGCGGGGAGTGATGGTCGGGTTCTGGTCACCTAAATTTACGAGTAGGTTTAGTGTGCCAGGCTTTCATCTGCATTTCATCTCCGATGATCGGACGATGGGGGGCCATGTTTTGGACTTTTGAGGCGGAGGTGGTGGATGTGAAGGCTGGCTGTTGTCTCTGATTTCCGGGTTGTGTTGCCGTTCGAGGGGAAGCTTCAGGACGAGGTCATTGGGGGAAGTTAGGGAGGGGAATTTTTCAGAAAGCTGAGGGGATGGGGTATTAAACAAGTTAGATGGTTATGGTTATATATGAGTGCTTTTGGATTAAAATATAATCTCGTGACTAGAAAATGGAGTATGTAATCATCAAACTCGGACAAGATCACATATAGATCGTCGAATTCCAAGACACCCTCACCTCATATAACCCCAAGATTCCTCCCCAAACACCATAAAGGTCTATGATATAATAAAAACCAACCCCCACCCCCTAAAACCTCATACATCGCTCCCATCGGCCTCTCTCTGCCCCTCCCCCCCAACCTCCCCATGCAGCAAAAAATTCCCAATCCCCGAACTCTTCCTCTTCAACCACTTCTTCCACCACCACTCCCCCTGCTGATGCACATCACACGGCAAGAGAATAGCATGATCCAACGCATGCGGCAACCCCCTATGCCGCCCCCTAACCTGCATAGCAATAACAATCAACTTACTAACGGGATTAAACTCCGCACTCAAACTCGTCTGAGTAGCCGGATACCCCAACGACAGTCCCACCGTCCCATAGGCAGACACAATCTCGAAAAGCAGCGGAAAGAGCGAAAACGCGACATCCTGGCCATGCGTTTGCTGGATGCGTTTCCCCTCTGTTACGCTTATCAAAAAGAACCCGAGCATCACGTACCACAGGTCGAAGCCTAGTTGGCGTTGGATGTGGGAGGCCAGGCTGTGCGGGTTTGGTTTGTCTTCGTCGTCGTAGATCCCTAGGGATTTTTCTTCGTAGACGTTTGTTTTGCGGATTGCGATTGCGATGGGGAAGGCCGATATGTACATCATTACTACGAAGGAGACTTGGACGGCTGGGTGTAGGGCTCCCAGGGTGGTTATGGAGAAGCCGGCGGTGCGGGTGGAGGCGATTTGGAAGAGGCCGTCTACGAGGCGGAGGCCTGGGGAGAAGGGGTTTGTTTGGGGGTTCTGATGTGGAGGGGGGTTGGGTCAGTTTGGTTTGTGGGATGGGGTGGATTGGGGACTTACTTCTTGGAGGGTGTAGAAGACCATGAGGTCTAGGGCGTTCATGAGGAGGAGGACGCCTGCTAGGCGCCAGGTTTCAGGGCCCGGGAAGAGCATGGTAAAGCAGCGTCGGGGGTGTTCGAGGAGGTAGTGTAGTTCGTCGTCTAGGGGGGAGCCGTATCTTGTGGATTTGGAGAGGAGCCAGATAATGAAGCGGAGCATGCATGGGAAGCCGGTGTTTCCGATCACCACTAGGAAGGTCATGACCAGGAGGGGGAATGCGGCGTCTCGGAATGAGGCCATTGAGTCTGGGCTTAGAGTATATCCTAGGTCGTGGAAGGCAGAACCGGCAGTGAATACTGCCCACCATGGTCGATTCAAGCCCATATCTTTGACCATCTGGCCGTATTTTGAATCGGCCATGATCCATGGAATGAACAGTACGACGCCGAGAAGATGAAAGGCCACGAAGTAGCAGACCAGGATAACCATGAGGGTTTTCAGCGCCCTGTATTCGATTCCTCCCAGCTCGTCCTTCTGGTCTTCGTCCCAGTCAGAGTAGCTCGCAATCGAATGCTGCCACATTAGAGAGGGCAGGGCAGGCATAGTGGGGCCGTCTAGTGGGGGAAAAGCTTCGTTTATAGCCTCTGTGAACGAGCGACGACGGGAGAAAGAGGATCGTCGCTTCTGTCTTGCTTCATAATCTCTGTCGGACTCGAAAAACGTAATCCGTGGGCTTGTGGGGCCGATGGCAGCTGGCTTGAATGTTTGGTAGCCCCCAGAAGATTGCTCATCGCGTGTATGGGGCGATGTCCTCGGGGATATGCCGTCGTCTGAGCTTGGAAGTAAGGGTTGCTCTTCATCTTCCCCGTCCGACTCAAATACAGTGGTAGTGGCATTACTAGTATCGGTGGTAGTCCTGTTCAGCCCTATTGGCCTCCGTGCCTCATGCTCGAGACTTTGATTCATTCGTTGTCGTTGGCTGTGGCATACCGCCTTGGCGTCCCGGATAGCGCTCTTGAAGCGCTTTCGGAACCAATAGATTCTGATCAGAACAAGCAATGAATGAAGGAACACGACATTTGTGACCATCGGGACGAGCCATAGCGTTATCTGCTGCGAAAGACGCAGGTCTTTCAGGTCGATGGGGTTTAGCCCGGTCTGGGTGGCGGCGCCAGAGGCGAGAAATAAGGCATCGATGAAGCTTAACCCGCCCGGAATGTAGAGAGCAATTGAAGCTATGAAGACCCAGACGATGATGTAGAAGTAGTGATGGCGAAGACGTAGGGGAGAAGAATCGGCCTGGGCCTCATAGTACGGGGGCATCGATGGAGGGAGGGTTCGTCGAGATAGACCCTAATGGTCTGCGGCAGCAGCGTAAACAAGGAGGGAGAAGATTCACGGTCCTGGCAGTGGGCGAGCGAAGTGGCATTGTTGAATTAAATACGGCAGGATCATCGTGAGGTGAGGAGTTCGACTGCTGAGTGGCTGCGGAAGACCTGAGAAATGCCTCATTCTGACGGCTTCGACGATTGCGGTCTGTCCTGTTTCCGTAGCCCTAAGGAAAGACTTCATGTAAAATCCAGCTCCTGCGGGTCTTTTATAGGCTGGGTCTACTGAATCCCAGACTTTGGAGAGGTTTAATTGGTAAGAATCCTGACGCAATTGTGCGACATGGTCAGGGAGGCAGGAATCGAAGGGAGGCGACGCCTTAGGGTTGGGCCAATGATTGCTCCGTTTAATCGCTCATTTCCCGCCATTGACATCAACGATTTGCCCACGGACCCAAAGTTCGACAACCTTATTCCTTTTAAGCATCGGAACGGGATACAAACATTCTTCCGAGGAGAATACTCTGTATAATTGGGTAGTCAGCTCAAAATCAAGTTGAATTTACCTATATGACATTGTCCAATGTTAAGTTCATATTTACGTATTTTCGAATTTTGATAACTTTATTAAAACTTTAATTTTTAGTTTCAATTCATTCTCAGTGGCTTTTGGGCCAGTACTTCACCACCACTTGGTAAGCCATTGGTCTAGTTATATTGCAGGCGCATGAGTAGCCCTGCAGCCACGTGATCCAGGCTGCCGTTAGTTCCTTTGTCTAGGCTCTTATATGGAGGCCCCATATCCCCATCACATCGTTCTTCAGGAGTCTCCACCTGATTTTCTCCCGTGACGCCATGGGCTTCCTCAAGACGTGTTGCAGCTTCTGGTTCCTTGCCAGAGGTTGTACGTGAACTGTGGAACGCCCTGAATATATTCAGATGGGTTTGGAAAGGCGACAGGGCGCTCATCGCGCACTGGGAATGCGAGTACAAGAAAAACCGACATGGTGGACACTCAGAAAACAGTAGGGACGAGGGCGCTGCGTATAAGGTCGCAGGGACTATCTTCTCAGGTTGACTACCACGGACGAACTCCATACCTTCTTTGAAGAGCTGTATTGCATCAGTCCTAGACCTCTGGGAGATAGGGCCACGAGCTCCCAGTTTCCTAACACAGAAGCTATTTTCTCGTGTGATGCAAGATGCAAATTGCAAAATGAGCTACTGCATGTTATAATTGGAACAACTCAGCACAGATTGGGTTCTTTGACAAGATGAACTATCTTATTATAGGGCTGATCAGTTTGATATAGTTTTCACTGTGCTAAAATCATTATCGTATCCGTTCATTACATGCTTCTCGCATATGTACCCTTCGATTATCGTGTGAGACTGAATCTCAAACACTCTGCATACTGTCCTAATGGTGCGCCTACATAAGCGATATGCGGCTATCAACTCGTTCACATTCGTCTGTTTCTAAGAGAGGTTGCAAATTCCCTGCTTCAGAATACGAAGGGGCTAAACCTAAGCTGGAAAGGTCATGGATAGCCCCACTGTAGATCCACAAAACCGCAAGCGCAAACGCTCTATGCGGTCAACTTATTGCCTCAATAAGGCCACTAACGTACAGCGGCACAGACACTCACATGGCGGCGAGGGACCGAACGCTACTGTAATATGTCTGACAGCATCCATTCCAAGTTAAAACCCCGAAGCGCAGTTTTAGAATGGCACCGAGCCGTGATGCTGAGCTAGAGCTTGTCCTCAAGCCGGAGTTGCTGCAGGGCATG
Organism: Aspergillus alliaceus; assembly: GCF_009176365.1. NCBI lineage: Eukaryota > Fungi > Ascomycota > Eurotiomycetes > Eurotiales > Aspergillaceae > Aspergillus > Aspergillus alliaceus. The sequence continues at coordinate 25,278 of NW_022474785.1, forward strand.
AGTACTTGGACCCTACTTGATGATCTCCCGTCGTATCACCATCTAGTACTTCCTATTATCCAAGGTACGGTACCTGGACCTACCCTACCCTACGCCAGAATACGTGCGTAACGTTCAGCCTTTTAAATCCCGTCGCCTAGGCCACAATGTCCTGGCCCAAGGTCCATTCCATCTCAAACGGATGTACCTCTTGGTTTCCGCCCTTCAACGCATCAGCACGGGTGCTATGCCTGTCGCTCAGTCCCAATGCCAGGCTCTAATCGTGTGTCCTACGTTTGAGTTGGCATGGACGGTGAAGGGTATCGCCAAAATGCTTGCCTCTGCAATGCCGTCAGTGGAAATCTATTGCTGCCCTAGAGGGTTCCATGACGCCCAGGATAAAATTGACGAGCTCCAAGGGTCTGGGACGGGGCGGGTCCCCGATATAGTCGTGGGCACGGCTGGTAGGATCTGGGAGTGTATTACTCGTGGATGGTTGAAGACGGATACTGTGACAATGCTTGTCTTTGAGGGTATGGACGATATCATGAATCTCGGATACGATGAGTCTGTTCTGCAAGGGATCCTTGACACGGTCGCCCCGGGCGGCACGCAACTCGTGGTGCAGTCCGACTCCTTGCATGTGTGGAGGAGCATTTGGAAGCTGGTGGGCGGCTTTATGCCTTCCCCTGTCCGGATGTGGAATATCTAGATAGACCCATCATGGAAACCACATCCATTTTTGCCGACATGAGTATGATTCTGAGCTTGGCCATATCATGTCCTGCTACAGTGGATCTAGTTAAATGTAGGTTGCTGAAGGAAAAGAAAAAGAAAGGTTCTCCACCCTACGGGGAGACTGTAGCATAGAACCAAGAAACCACGCAATACCTACAATTACCACCTAGACAATCTGGGGTACCAGATATGAAGTAAACGCACCCCACGTCCATGTACTTGGCATGATATGTACTCCGGAGCTTCTTCCCCGCAGCAGTCTTTGTTGATCAACCTTGGCGAGTTCCTATTCTGGTAATCCGTCATCTATCCCAGCACTCATCTTGTCCCGAATTATACCGGTCTTACTCTCCGGTGCTTTGGACTTTGCTGTTGTGAAGTCTGTTATAAAGACGTCAGGCAACCTTTTGGAGCTAGATTACTGCGTCTAGCATTGAGTCAGTGGTCGTTCTACAGCAGTTATGCCGAAGAATGCCTAGGATAGGCTACACTGATGTGGACAAGGATAACGAAAATCTGGTGTAATCGTGGCATAGACAACTTCATTAATCTTCACGTCATAGTCAGAGTTTAACTAGTGGAGTAACATCATCATCATCATCATCATCATCATACGGTGCCAAGCTAAATCTTTTCTATCTTCTCAACCCTCTCTTCCGTAGCCTTTTGCTCTAGCTCATGGCCCTTCTCAACGTCAAGGTCCTTCTGGGGCCCGCCCTCTTCCACACCGGCAACGGCGGTCTCGAATCTACGACCACGCTTCTCCGGGCCAAACGCAGTGGTCACTATGATTCCGGTCGCGATGATAGCCGTGGCCACGCCCATGGTTGGCCCATACGCCGGGGCAGGCTTCCCGGTTGTGCCAGTGATAAAGGTCTTCTCCGCGATGGCGTTGACAATCTGTGCAGAAGGGGACGAGATCATGTTGCCAAGTTGATACGTAATACCTACATCATGTTAGATCTTCATACAAAGAAATGGAGCCATATCATACGCACCTGGGAAGGATGACCGGAAGGCCGGTGGGGAAAGCTCATTCAGATGAATCGGGATAACACCCCAAGCACCCTGGACGAAGAATTGCATGAAGAATCCGGAGGCGCTCAAGGACCGTTCGCCCTCAGGAAGGATCCAGGCTGGAATCAGAACACCAGAAATGAATGCGGAGACAATAATAGCTCGACGGCGACCGAAGAACTGGGACAGGTATCCGATAATGGTGCCACCAACGCAAGCGCCAGTCTTCATGAGGATGGAAGCACGGGAAGCGCCGGAATTCTCCATGCCCTTCTGTGTCAACATGAACGTGGTGTAGGAGTCTTGTGAGGTGTGGGAATAATAGTTGAACTGGAATCATCAGTGGTTTTTTTCTTTCTTTCTTTCTTTCTTCTTGGGTCTGTTCGTTGGTTAAGGTAGAATACTCACCCAAGTCATGAGAATAATCGCGTAGATGCACATTTTCCACTCCTGGCCGAGCATAACCTTTGTTTCCTGCCAAAATGCCCCTGCACTTTTGGATTTCTTGCCGGCCTTCTTAGCTTCGAGGAACTGCTTAGACTCAGGGAAAGCGATTCGGATCAGGCCGACACCAATTGAGATACCAGCTAAATCATGGTCAGTCGCGTCTCACATCGTAGCGATCTACAAACACTGACCTGCAATCCAGAATACGGTCTTCCAGCTGTCGGTCCCTCCGCCGACTCCGAGATTGGCACACGCGGCGAAAACATAACCCAGGGAATATCCCTGTTGAAGGATACCCGACATCAGACCACGGGCGTTGACACTGCGAACGTTTAGCGAGGTCGCACAAAATGCGGGTTGGCTGGAACACATACGGACAATGCTCTAGAGCCATGGCGATGGCGTTTCCATACACACCGCCCATGAAAAGACCAAACAGACTGCGCACGGCGAGGAATTGCTGGAAGGTTTGACTGTAGATGGTCGCAATCTGTAACACTCCCAACACAATCATGTTCACCACCATCGGCCATTTACGGCCGAACCGATCACCAGCCAGACCGAAAAGAGCGGCCCCAACGCTTCGCAGGAGAAGCGTCAGTGTAATTGCTGTTGAAATATCGGTTTTGGTGCGATGGTAATATTTAGACAGTTTTACTTGTTGAATAGACAGCGCATGAAAGTCGAAAGCATCCGCAGTCCAAGCGACCAGGCCAACGAGGAAGAACAGCCAGTCTCTGGCGCTGAGCTGTGCAAACAGGCTAATGGGGTTCTTGATGGGATCCGGGTCTTGCCATTCAGTTCGCGTCTCGCCGTACTCGTTGGTCACAACGACTCGTTGCTTCCACTTGAACAGATCCCCCCAGGCCTGTTTCGCAGTCGCGATAATGCCCGTGGGGACAGGTTCCGCTGGTTCGTTACTGGTGTTCATGTTGTTGTGAGATGCTCAACGAAGGAGAAAGCCAGAAACGAAAGGGAATAATAAAAAAAAAATAAAAAAATTAAGAATTTGCTGTAATATACGTAGGAGGGAATGATGCTCCTCGGACGTGAAGCGACATCAGGATTACGCCTTTGCCGGCGCCCTTTTATACATAATGGCAATAATTTCACTCTTATCCGTGGCGCCCTCCGCATGAGGGAGTAAGGTGTCGGGTCCACCTGATGCATTGGGAATTTGAGATCTATTTCACGAATCCCCAGAGTGCACGCCGAGATTCCCCGCGAAAAAGCTTCCAATCTCCTCGAGCCAAGATCTCGCCAAGCAGCTAAGGCTGAGGTGGTTGTCCAAGCGTACACAGTACCGGCAGCCACACGAGTCAGAGTTGCCATTCGAGGTGGTATTTCCTCTTGATTCGGGCCGCTCTACTTGCCCAGAGGCGCTAGCTGCTCCAATCCATTCCTGGAGACGTGGGGGGTCATGAATTTTGTGTGACGGCGACGGAGCCAATTGAAGTATCGGATTCAGACAAACGATGCTGGCCAATTCCTCGGACGGGAAAGGTCAGAAGGCCACGGAAGTAGTCCGCCTCACGTCCACGTCGCAAAAAGAGCGTAAATGAAAAAAAAAAATAAAATAAATTTGTGTCAGCCAAGACAATTAGGTTCAAGTCAATTTTAAACTTATTTCCCCATGCGTTTGTGGGTCTTTGTCTCCTCCTGGGGTAAAGGGTACGGGGTTGCACTCAGGCCCTACATGACCGCATTACGCTCATCAACCCATCCTGGGAACTAGGCCGATGAATCCGTTGGTTTTGCGTGTTGGCGAGTGGAAGATTGATCAGCATGCGTCCATGATCACGATTCAACCGAGACTTCTTCATCCAACGCCTAGTCGAGTCTTGAATAGCAGGCATTCGCATCCTTTGTGGGGAAATCCTACATCGAAGCGGAAATTCTCCGACAACGGTATCGCAGGTTTCAGTTTGCTAATCAGAGTCTACCTCCGGTGCTCCTTCGGGAGACTAAATCGGCTTTCACTGGGTCTGGTCGAGGCTCAATGGCTCCCCGCCGAGAAACGCGGAGATGCCCCTCGTGGCGCCGCTTGGCATAGTGAAGCAAGTCTTGGAAAACGCTGTCATGGCCAGCGGAAGGCTTGATTGCCTGAAACCGGTCGGGTGCGTTCGGAAGAATTAAACAAAGAAAATAAGACCAACGTCGTTGTGTCCCCGGTGTTGGTTCGGGGTGAATCTTGTTCATGGCGGAGAGATGGCATACTTCTTATTCCAGTCTTCAGTCAAACATTTCGCACTTCGTATATTCCTTGCAACGCTAGCACTGAGATAGGGCAGGCGCGCTCATTTCCCTTCTCCTCATTGGTCGGCTGCCAATCCGCGAGGGCCACCATCCCATTCTCAATATTTCTTTTTTTTACTCATCGCGATCACTGTAGGGGTGGGAGCTGGAGACCATGGTGCAGAGATGTGAAGTGATCGACATTGACCTTACTGAATTATGTAAAAGCTACCAACCTACCTGGTTACCTTCATGTCTCGTGCCTGTAAGTGAGCCTGGCCACTTGAAGCCGTGCAAGGGGCTACTGCTAGGGTTTGCCCCTAGGGATCAAAGGTAGCTGCAGATACATATGAACCTGTCTGTACGAGACGTTGGGAACTAGAATGATGCCGTGAGGCTCTATCATCCGTTTCATATCTACTACTAACATGCAAACCACCCTACACCTGGAGAAATCAATTACCGGGCGATCGGGAAACCCAGTCGCGGAATATATTCCACGGTGTGCCTCTCTTGGGACACCAGATGAGTCACTCTATCTACATGATAAGACCGGCTTCACTCCACAAGACTTCAAATAGAACATGCTTTTATGAAGAATACTATTAAGGGAGATATAGCGTCATGGATCTGCAATACGTCTGCGCTATAACGCCTGGGAAAGTTCGTTCAAGAGGCTAGCCATGGGCTAGATTCCACCTCCTTGCTCGTGGGTAGGATCGGGACTCAACAAGGTCCCACGATTATATCATTTGTTATATCAGTTATGTCGGCGAATGACGATGCTCATAATTCTCACGCTTTGAGGAAGAAAGGAATCAAACTTTCCTTTATCCTCTATCAGGTCATTCGCGTGTAATTCGGGAGCCAAATTCCGGACCATGCCTCTAGAAAGGCTTTTAAAATAAGGTCGTCGCTCTTGGCGCCGGAGAGATGCACAAATTTTAGAAATCAAGCTATACGTAAGAGGAAATCGCGCAAGGTGGCCCACGACAAACCTTATTATCAACAAGTCTATCATACGAGAACAAGACAATCTTTGGAATACACACCACGTTGCCACAAAGTTCACTTCCGAAAACACCCTCATCCGCATCTTAACGACAAACCCCCAAGTGGCTGGAAAGCCAAGATGGAACAGCCCGATTTTGCGCAGCACACTACTTCTCCCAACAGCTTGGCATCCTGTTAGTAGGAGTCGGGGTCTCCGACTGATCTTCTCTGCGGCTGCCCAGGAAAAGAAATTTCCTAGCATCAATCCCACACATTTAGCGCCGTTAGCGACTTTGCTCCGGCCGAATACTACCCCTCCACCATGTCATAAAAAACAAATCTCCACTCAATCCGAGTCCTCGTGCTCATTCGTGCCGACTATCGAGACCCGAGGTCCAGGTCAGGCCATGCATCGTCCAGCTTATCGGACGCCGCGATTGTTCACCATCGAAAAGATCCTTTCTTCCGGCGCGCTGCCCCGGTAAATTAGCTCATAGCCGATCCCGGTTCGCAGATGAAACAGTGCACCCAAAGTCCCCGCATCCCAGTCCGCAGAAAGAGCTTAGATTGCCTATCTTACGTGTGATGCCAACCGTGCATACCTTGAGCCCAACAGGAGAGAGCTCAATCTCAAAACTATACTTAATCCACGGTATAAACCTAGCAGGACAACTCTTATGGGCCAAATTAGAGCATCTATATATGATCAAAGGCGAGGGTATCAAAAGAAAGACCCCAAAACTCAGGATATTATTCTTGATTTCACCTATCTATGAGTCCCTTCTTTGTCTTATTTCCGTTTGCCCCACAAAGGGTTACAATTGCAGAAGCATGGTCTTGCACCTCTTCTGAAGTCCGTCTCGTCCGTGAAAAGGTTTGGACACACTTGGTTCCAACTTATTGCTCCCCGATAAACATCTACGCATCCCTCCTGTCCGTGAAGCACCCTTTACGCTAACCTCCCCCCCCACCCCCCACCCCCGGGCGGCCTAGCTGTCAACCCGGGCAGCTTTTTCCACATCCACATCCAAAGTCCGGTGACTGTCAAAGCCCTCATCGTAGTTGAACATCCGGGCTGCACGATGGGCCATGGCCCAATGTACAGTGATTAGGATCCGTCCGTGACAGAAACAGCCCCATGCAACCTCTATGGTTAAGCACCTCAGGATACGAGGTTTTTAAACCGTGAACATAAGTGCAATTGTCCTTAGCGCAGCGGATGGACTCGTACTCTTGCATCGGCTGTCAAGTCCAAATATCAGTATCAACTCCACACAAACTGAACGGAAAAGAAACCTACCTTACATTTCCTGATACACTTACGGTCCAGCCGCAAGCACTTAAACCCCGCCAAAGCAAGCGGACACATAAGTGTGATGAGAATCCGCCGTTTCTTGGACGGTGAGGTTTACGATGTCAGTCTTGCCTAGGGGAGGTGTCACCGCCTTGGCAGGCTTTTAGTATCAATTCGCTGTTCAGCTCTATCCAGAGTGAGAACTAAAATACCTGCTCTCCCGGAAATGTAACGACGAGGGAGCCCTCAGTGGGATCATGATTCCCAAGTTCCTCAGGGGCCAGGTGTAGCTGGATTGTGTTAAATTGTTGGGAGGTCTGTTTATTTCGAGGTTTTCATACAGAGAGCTTGACGACTCTAGCGGGTGACTCAGTTATGGCAACGAGTATTCAGGCTGTGGAAAAGAGGGAGACGTAGTGAATCGAGACCGCATGGATGTGTGATTGAAGGGCCCATGGAGAGTAGAGACGGGTTTGAAAGATCGGCCACGGTCAGTGAATGAAAGTCATGAGTATTATGAGAAACAGCTAGAACAAGAACCGGTGCAATCTCACGTTCTTTCTCTGCGACTGATATAATAGATAACACCTTGTTCTCCCAGTTTGTATATTTTGTGTCCTGACGGTTGTCAACCTTTGAACCCACGTGGCTTCAGTGCGAATGTTGAATATCCATGACGCGCTCTATCAGTGTGAACCATGATACTTCGTATACATCTGCCCCTTTCCCCAAGGATCCGATTCACTCGCCATACTTACGGTTCATCATGATTTTGCTCCCCGTTTGCGGATACAAAACCCGGAACAATCGTAAAGACGACCCCACGGCAGGAAATCAGGTTCCCATCCGAAACTTCCAAGATGAGATGTAAGCGCTTGTCACTCTCCCGGTGAGTGTTACGACCTCTGCGCCGCAAAATTTCGGCTGGTGAAATCATCACAGTAATTCTCGCAGCGCCTTCCGAGCTGAGTGCAAGCTCAGCGACATCCCTCCTCGCATTTCTGTTATTGGACGAAGGTCCAAAGTACTCCCACCACTTGAATGACAGGCTGTCACCGTCAGGATCGCATGAATCCACGGCTTCAGGCATAATCTCCTGTCCTGGCTCTACCGTGATTTCAGTACGCCGGCGACTTTTGTCGCCATTAACAACAGCGACAGGAGCATGGTTCGCCCCAGAAAACTCAGAAACTGTAAGCCATTTCATGCGAGCAGCAAAGTCCCGCTGAAACGACGCCTCTTGCCGTCTCCACACCGTGACATGTGACCCCATAAGCATACGTCCCGACTCGTCAACAACCGTACCAACACTATCAGCGAAATGACCCTCTCCAAAAGCCACAGGCCCATACCGACCGCCCCAAGAGCCCCATTCCGGATGCTTAGAATCAGACAACCCAGTCGGAATCATATACAGAAGCGAGGGGAAATTACTCTCAAGAATAAAGCTAGAATCGGGGTTCTTGGTCCCTAACGGGCCGATGTTCTGTGTATTTTCTCGGACTTACGCAGCCGAAATAACTTCTTTAGTCGCAAAACTCGGGAAATGACAGTAGTCGTCATCAGAGATACCACCCCAGGCCGCTACAGCATAGCGGTTAACGTGATGCGTGATGCACGCTAACGATATAGAAGAGACCCGGCTAGTTTCGCCGAATCCATGGACCCGTGTTATTCTGGTCGGGAATGGAATATGCGCGTGAATACCCATGCCATATCCAAACAGCATAATGATTTATAATGGGTCCTCCGTCCATTCCGACTGGTAGCTTAGTGATACACTCTTCGTCCCCTGAGCAAGAATCTCGGGCAATGTAGAAAGTACTACTAACAAACAATAATATTCTGTCTCTCCAACATCGACCCTCTGTGTAGCACTTGCTCAATAATTGATTTCCCTCTCGAAATCAGGCCCGAATACACACCTGCATTGGCACAGGTATAACCCCCCCACCCCTCCCCCAGGGTTCACCATATCAGGAACGTCTCATTTCTAGTACCCCATATAGAAAAAGCCAGAAAAAACATTCCACCCAAACCAAACACAAGACGCAACAAACACCCTCTCCTCAACCGGGACCGAAAGAAAACACCCCAAAGCACAAGCCGGCCAAATCGTCCACGCATTTCTAATCAACGGCGAGATCTTCCTGGTAACCTCCTCCCAAGGTAAAGATACGCTCACCTGGTACCAGATATTGGTACAATCCAAGAAGGTGACGTTCATTAGGAGGGGGTCCGATGGTTTGACCTAGAACTAGCTTGTGGAGAATGTTGGTCTAGTGAGTCTTTGACTTTTCGGGGTTATCGGGGTTTTGTTGATGGGACGGGACGTGTGGTGGGAAGGTGTTTTCGAGGAACTCTTGCCAGTGGCAGTTGAGGTGAGATTGAACTAGACTAAAGATCGCGAAGTCGAAGAGTGCTTTCCAGTCTAGGGCGTGAGCTGTTTGGGCTTGGCCGTTGCCGATGGGCTGGCAGCGGATTTGAGGTGGGCGGATTGGAGGATTGATTTGGTGTGGTTTTCGGTCATGGTGGCTCTTAGATATACAACTTGTGTTAAGGGGGTTACGAGGTCGAAGGGGGTTTAAGATGGAGTAGGTGTTTGAGGAAAACGGGATATAGAGAAAATCGATATCGTACGTCTGGGATCTCATAGATGAGGTTCTTAGGGCATAGATTGAAGCATTCTATGGCCCCTACCCCCCAGTGGTTAGGGTTGCCCGATCTGGTCGGCTTTCTTCAGCTCTCAGGCCCCATGGGGCAATCAATTAGTGCCTCGCATTTTCCCATTTGAAGGGATTATCATCAACCCTTGCTATAGTATACGAAGGCCGGAAAACAACAAAGAATCGATGATTATAAAATGGGAGTCTAAGAGTATATCATATCTCGCCTTGCCTGCGCACGGAGAGTTTTAGTCTGATCTGAGCAATTCAAGTTCTTTTTGCTTGTAGAATATTTGAGAATCTAAAGAATCAGGCATCATACCAGATCTTCAACTGGCGCCTGGCCCTGATAGGCATGGTATTGTCGCTCGGAGCCCTAGACTTTGGGTTCAACAATGGTTGGTGGGGAGGAGCGCTGGGTCTGTCCGAATTCCAGCACAAATATTGAGAGTACAACTAGGCACTGGGTCACTGCACGATCTCATCGCAAAAGAGCATCTGTGGGAACTGGTACCAGCTCATCTGGTATCATTCTCGATTGTATCGTTGCGCCAACTGTATTGTCGAAACTCGGTCACCGGAAGTTATTCCTAGTAATGTCACTGCTCATGTTGATTGGGGTCACGCTCGAGGCATCTGTCACATCTTTCTGGTAATTAGTGGTTGATTGAATCATCGTATACTCTGGCATTGGGTTAGTATCGAACTGCGTACCATTGTATTTATCGGAGTGTTCGCCACCACGCATTCGAGGTCTGTCCTTCCAAACCATGCAGAATAATAACATCTCCCCCCCCCCCCAGAGGTGCCTTTCTCGGGCTATACAGCTTTTTCAACTCCTTCGACGTATTCCTCGCCTCCATCGTTGTTTACCTATGCCGAGAAGGAACCGACAAATGGCAATATCTGTACGTCGCCACACCCTAACTATCTTCAACCCCTCCCAAACAGCTAACCAAATAGCACCGTAATCCTCTGCCAACTGGCCGTCCCAATCGGCTACATGACCTTCTACGCCTTCCTCTCCGAATCTCCACGCTGCCTAGTCTACCAGGGCAGCTACAAAGAAGCTGAAGAAGTCCTCCGCTCCCTCTCCAACACCCCCTCAACAATCGCCCATGAAATCTCACTCCTCAAAGTCCAAACCAAAAGAGCAAGGCAAACTCCACAGAGCGACCTCCCTCCGCGACTGCTTAAAGACACTAATCTCCGCCGCACTATTATTGCCATCAGCGTCCAAGTCCTCCAACAAGCACAGGGCGTCCCCATCATCCAGAACTACATCCTCGCCTTCATGGAACCGCTCCAATTCCCCGATCCCCTACGGACGAACCTCATGGTAATGGGGTGTAGCTTCGCAGCCCACATCAAGACATTCTTCAGTTTCGATGAGATTGGCTGTCGATACTCGCTATGCATCAGTTCAGTATTATTAAGGAGCGTGATGTTTGGAACAGGGATAGAGTTCGCAACGGGTGATACGAGCACTAGTTCATCGCCTGTGTCGATGGTGTCCATCGCGCTTCTGATTCTCTGGTATTATACGTATCTTACATGAGGTCCTTGGTGCTGGGTTGTTGTTGCCTGGTAAGTCGGGACAGGACAGTTAAGAAAGCGGACGCTGTTCCTTGCTTCTATAGGGAGTTTTCTTACGTCGGTGCCTATCGAATTGTTAATCCGTATACGCGGGCAAGGTTGGGTGGTTTCGTTACCTTTATCTGCGGCGAGTTCTTGGTTTTGGCGGTGGTTTGGGCGTTCCTTATGGTGCTGGAGACGAAGGGGAGGTCGCTTGAGGAGTTGGATGAAATTTATCAGGCAAGGGTTATCTACACGGGGGCTTAAGGTTTGTCAATATAGTGGGATTAGGGATCACATTACTGAGATGCTTGATTGGGTGGGTAAAGGGGTCAAGAAGGTGGAGGAGGAGTGGGTTGAGGGTAGTAATGTCCAGAAGACTTAGAATGGGTATTTCGTATATGTACAACCTCATATTTTTGGAAGGATCATCCAGATTCCCCCAGCGGGTACTTTCGGAAGACTAAATAACTTGTCATCGAATCAATTGCGGGTATAGAATAATCATTTACTCCATTGCTGTGTGACAATTGATAGCTGGGTCTGCTAACCTGGCTTCGTTGAGTATACATCATCAAATAGACCGAGATAGCACTCATTATGGAAATCTTTGAATACACGAACATCGTCTTTAGTAAAAACCGACCAAACGAACAAACAACACCGGATAAGAGACCCCACTCTCCAAAGAAAAAAGAAGAAAATTCTAAACAAATCCAAACCACTTCAAATCCTCCTCCCCATGAATCGGAATATTATGCCCAATCCCCGACGCCAAAACCCCCACCAGCTTCTCTCCCCAAACCGTAGTCTCATAGTTCGCCTCAGGCGTATTACTTTTCTTCTCCTTCGGCGCATCAAACTGATACCCCAGCACGCCCGCCCACTGCTTGCATGTCTCCTGATAGTTCCGCACATTCAAGGTCGTATCAGCACTCCCATGATAGATCTGCATCTTAGGCCGAGAACCACTGTATCCGGGATACATCGCCTTGGCAATGTCAGCCCAATGCTGCGGACTAGTGATCGACTGACCCTGCGAGCAGGTCGAATTCCACGCGTCGGGCTGGTTAGCAGTTGAGAGAAAGCAGCCAGCAGGAACACCCGCGTAGGCGATACCAGCTGCGAAGATATCGGGGTATGTTGCCGCGAGCACATTCTATTGTCAGACCATATTAGCATGATTCATCTACCCCTAACACTCCCCTAATGAAACGAAAGGAAAAGGGGAAGAGGCACATACAGTCATCATAGCCCCCGAGCTCATCCCCACCGCAAACACCCTCTTCTTATCAGCCCCATATTTCTTCACAGTCCAGTCCACCATGTTAGCTATCGAATTACTATTACCACCACCGTTGTGCGTGAGGGTCGCCTGCGAACTGACGTCCCAGCATTTTCCTTCGTAGGGGCTTTCGGGGTAGATTACGATGAAGTTGTGTTTTTCGGATGCTTGGGCGTAGGGTGTGCCGCCGTAGAAGGCTTGCGCTGTTCCTGTGCCTTTTTTTTTGGTTTTGTATCATTAGCTTGGGGACCATGGGGTTTTGAGGGGTTAAGTAAGGGGGTGAGAAAGTACAATAGTGGATTGCGACGACTATGGCTGGGTTCGGGGCTAGGTTGGTCGGAACGTATATGTACATTTTTACGTTGGTAGGGTTAGAGCCGAAGGAGGTGATTTGTTCGAGGGTGCCAGATCTGGGGGTTATTGTTCTGGCGGTGCAGGTGAGGGTGTAGAGGAGCAGTGATAGGACGTGGAGGGGGAGATGGAAATTGAGGAGCATTTTGGCTGGGAAGATTTCTGTTCGCTGGCGTATGTTTGAGTGCTCAGTAGTATCTTATATCTTCATCTTAGTAGAATGTGAGATGTGTGATCTCTCTATATATATATGCCCCCTTGAGGCATACCCCTGATAGATTACACCCTCATGGCTGAATTCAATACAACCGTTGTATACTGCCTGGATACATTCGCTGTCTATTTGCCGGACGAGCGGAGATTTCCCGTCAAGCTTGAAACTCTAGCTTCCGCGCTGGCAGGGATGTAACCGTAGTGTCGTAGAGTACCTTGCTCGGTTCAACTGCGTACTGGTATCGGCATTGAGGGGAAAATACCGTTCGGCCCATACTCCGTGACAAAAATGCTTGAGCTATTGGCCGGTTGTTTCAGGCGCAAGTTCTAGGGTGGGGGGATTTGGCAGATGCTTGTTTCAGCGTGATATAGCCGGTTATTCAGGCAAAAGGTTTAAGGCTATTTGGTCTGTATGGAGGACAATGATTAAATGCGTAGGGAGCTTTGGTTTGAGGGAGGTTGGAGGACATATGATAATGTTGGTGTTGAGGCAGAATGTACATATCCTGATAGGGCTATTTGGCAATAGGTGGGAGACACATTAGCGGGGTAGAGGAGATCGTCAGTGCTATTGCTAGGTTAAAACATCGATTTAATTTCTGGGAAGCAGCGGCAAGAGTTGCGCAACTCTTCTCACCGAACGACCACATGTACCCCGCCGCCTCTTCTCGTTTGTAAGCACATTATCGATCACCTAACCTGTTCTCCGGTCATCTTTTGGAGGTGCGCCTAATACCATTCAGCTCTCTGACCACACGTTCTCACCTCATATGAAGGTCAGTATAACACGCTCTGTTCTGTTGTTGAGAACTCCACCCTCGTTTGGATATCAGATCGTAGAAAATATCATTTCCAGATCTCCTATATAGAAGTACTGGGGATAGTAGTTTAGCACCTAGTCCAATAAGCTCTCGTCGTCATTCCATGATTCATACTAGTCTCCCCTACGACCACAGATACACAAATTCCGCAGGATACCTACGAGTCAAGGGCTTCGACATATTCCCATAAAAATATCAGGGTCGCCATGCGCCAATTAGATCGATTACCCTTGTGCCTCTTTCTAGTGCGAGCCAGTCACTTTGTTTGGGCTTATTATTTACATGCCCGATACACCCTATGCGCCCCATACGCCTTTCTTCTTCATGACAATAAAGTTCTTACGCAGGAAGGCTATAATGAAACTAATACAGTGTTGATATCACCCATCTTTTGGATATTCTTCTATCATTAAACAGAAATTGGATCGGGTGGAATTTTTATTTAAATGGTATTGTTCTTTTGATCCTTTATTACTTCCGAAGTCCAGCTTGCACAAAGACCAAGCTCATACCTACTGTATACTTAACGAAAGTTGCATCAGGCTTATGTTTGAAAAATACTGGCAATAAGTACTGATTGGTTCTAGAAAGCTTCCTCGGGTTTAATTACGGGGTACTTCCTGCCTTCTAACTATAGAAACATTCACAGAACAAGAGTAAATAATGTGAATCCTTCAGTTGCCCCGGACTCCTGGCATGCATGAACAAAGACCCTCCTGAAAACGGGAAAGATAGGAGAGATAATCTAGAACTGAGTGAAATTGAAATTAGCCGTTGATACTGCTATATAAATGAGTTAATCGAGGCCACTGTCGAACATGCCAGCCAGTACATTCCACAATTCACTTCTGCCGACATTCGATATCTCTCGCACTGCGCGGAACCATGTATTTCAGTCATGCAATTGTCCTTCTGGCTTTGTCGGTCGGTATCCTCAGCGGTAACTTTTCCACGAGCTGCAGGAAACCATTCCTCGAATCTATAAAGAGCTGGAGTTGCCCTTACAGCAATTGCAGAGACTTGGCTGGAAAAGTGCAGCCTGGTTGGATCAATCTGAGTCACTGACTGAAGTACACCAGGGAAAGGATTGAACCTGACGCGGAGTATGTATCCTTGCTCCTTATTCTATTCTGCTTTCCCTAACATACCCCAGTCGGAACTTTCATAAACAGAAGTCGTATGTATTTGTGCCCTTCAAGCTCCTTTAATCCTGCTAATAGATAGCCGGGATGGCATACGGAGGTCTTCGAAATCATGTCAGAACTGCGAATTCTCTCCTGAGTTAGGCAAGGAGACAATCCAATGCAAGTGTGGGATTACCAAGACTGGCTTTGGGTCGGTACAGGCGGACTTCGGTAAGTAATGCAAGAAGTTCAGCTGCCAAGCTAGTGTATAATGGAGAATCTACAGATGAAGTTACATCGAACCAAGATGGCAAATCGCACTGCTTCCTTACCACTGGGAACCGGAAGGATGCTTCCGCCCCACTTCCGGCTTTGAGGCCAGACATCTGGGTAAAGAGGTGTGACGTACTCTAGAAGGAGGAGGATAGGCTACTTCGTTGAACTGAGTTATTGTCTTCGACCCAAAGTTGGGTGTCCGAGATTCTAGATCTAGTTGATCAACACCCTAATAGGCTGTCTACATTACGGGTTAGACGCACCTTAATTGCTGTCCGAAAGCAGGACAATAGTTTGGATGGTAATGATTTGATAAGCGCGGATTCAAGCTTGACCTCACTTGTCACATACCCACATAAGGTACCTAGTGCTTGCTCATGTACACGATGAATGGGAGGTTCCCGCCATTCTATATTATACCCGGCTAAATAAGCTTAAGTAAAGATAGAATAAGCTGTTAGGAGAAGCTTACCAATCACCCATAATTTCCTTTACGATCGATGATTGGAGCAAAGTCTCGTATTTCAAGAAACTAATTAAGAGGATATGGTCACCGCTCTACATTAGTTAGTAGCGTCAGGTTTAAGTAAAGCGTTGAGAAAGGAAGGTCACAAACTGGGTTGAGCCAGTGATAGTTAAAAGTGGTGTGTCATCCGAAGCTCCCGGCAGAAAACATTCAATCCCTTCTTTTCCTGACGGGTCAGCATTTAAGCCAATTAGTACCGTGGCACTAACAGAAGACTAAGTGTATAACGATGCCTAATAAGTTATAATGATGCAGTTCTATCCTAAAGCTCGACAGCGTCGCTTGAGCATCTCCAACCCGGCGGTGCGTCGCTCGAGGCTACAATTCCTCAAGCTCGCGGGCCTTAACTTTGCCCTGCTCCAGCTACTTTTCCTCGCTTTGTTTTCATATCTCTTCGGCTCTCTCTTTCGCCAAACTGACCATGTTCATAACATAAATGTTGTCTTCGTGGATTACGATGGTGGTCTCATCGGAACTGCCGTTCGCCAGGCCTACCAACAGCTGGAAGGAGAAGGGTTCCCTACGTTGATTGAACGATCACCACAGCAATTCGAGTCGCCAACGACCCTGCAGTCCGCAGTGTGTAATGTCGACTATTGGGCCGCACTTTACACCACCCCGAACGCTTCAGACCGACTAGCCACGGCACTAACAGGCGGCGATGCTGCATCTTACAATCAAAGCGACGTACTAATTTATATCTGGAACGAGGCGCGGTATTCGACAGTCGCCGATTCGGCAATCGCTAGCAATCTTGACAGTTTATCGCAAACAGCACGCGTCGCATATTACCAGCTCAACGGCACCGGTGCGCTTCAGGCGCTCCCGAGGACAGACGCCGCAGCCGTCGAGGTCTTCACCTCCCCATGGACCCTAACCGCAGTAGACATACAGCCCACCATCCAGGGCTCGCGACTGATCTACAACACCCTCGTCTTCATCCTGATCCTAATCCAGGACTTCTTCTTCCTGGGCACAGTCAACGGCCTCTACGCACAACTGAACCTCTGGATGAAGCTATCCCCAAAACGCATGGTCACCTTCCGCCTACTCCTTTCCGCCGCGTATACATTCGTCGGCTCCCTCTGCGCAGCAGGCAGCATCTGGGCCTTCCGCAAAGGATGGCACGTCAACGGCAACCAGTTCGTCCTAACCTGGATGGCAATCTGGCTGTTCGGCCACCTGAACTTCCTGACCCTAGACGTCTTCACGGTCTGGCTACCCCCTCCGTTCGTGCCCATGGCTCTCATCACATGGATCGTGTTGAATGTAACCTCTATACTACTCCCGTTCGAACTATCCCCGGCCTTCTACCAATGGGCCTATGCCCTCCCCGCGCACGCGTTGTATCAAATCCTCATCGATATCTGGTCCGGCGGATGTAACCCGCAGCTCGGTTATGCGCTGCCTGTCCTCTTCGCATACGAGCTATCGAGTTTAACCTTAAGCTGTATTGGGGTATATCGACGCTCTCATCTTGCCTTTGTCGCGAATGAGGGGGAAGAGAAGAAGTTGCAGGAGTGTATTGCCGCGACCTTAGCGGAGAAGGACGAACCGGCGGTGCTAGAGAAGTCGACGCCAAGACGGGAAGATGAAGCTGGCGAAGGTGCGGCGCCAACGGATGAGGAGGGTACTCTGGAGTCCGGTGCGCCGATGCGCAGATTGAGAACGATCCCTACTTCGACTGAGCGACAGGAATTGGTGGACCGGATCACTCGGGAAACGTCGCGACTACGTCGTGAGAGGACTGTTGAACGAGGGCCGAAGTTTGATCTTGTTGGAGAGTGATACTGGGTTTAGTACTGGGCATATTTTATTTATTAGTTCTCTATTTGGTTATTGGAACATTAATTAATTAATTAATTTCTCGATTCATTGGTAACAATGCAATGTCCATAATCCGATTGGTTGATTCAAGACTATGACTCTACTAACTCCTTGAATCTCATTTATCCGACTCTCTCGGCCATTAAGTGAGCGATTTCTAACCTCAGCTTGTTTAACAACCCTATCCAAGTGATCCTCCGTCGACATTTACTATGCCCGCACCCCTACTTTGTTAACGGGTTCCCCGGCCCAGCAGGCAAGCTCACTGTAACTACAGCCCTCGCAGCATTAGACGACACAATCATTCTTATCGGTAACCACAAGCTGATCGACCCTGTGGAGGCTGAGTACCCAAGAGATCATCCGGAATACCCAGATTAAACGGAAGCTACGACGACAAAGTGTCTTTGATGAATATGTACTCGGCCCCGTTATGAAATCGCGCGTAGTTGTGTTCAATGGTTAGTTGCTTTTTCCTTGGTTCTCTTGGAAAGTTTGAAACGCATGCTGCGGACTGGGGACGAGCTCTAACAGGCTCTAGTGCTATAAAGCCGTATTTAAAACTACATTGGCTGAATGGGAAGGAGCTAGGGATTCCGGAGGGAGACCTTGACGCCGCAAAGAAGAGAGTATACAATCCATTTCCATACGTACGGACCACTAACCTCTGACTGGTATTTTCCCTAGACACTTCAGTGATCATGCCATTACCTCATTCTCGGACTAAGACTGTCTCAATGAACAGGTGTTCCTCGTCGTTGACGATGCCAGTGTCGCTTCGTACATGAACAATTCATACTCTGCTGCCACAAAGTTCGTCCCACCCGGCGACTTCGCAGGCTTCGTCCTCGCTATCGATGCCAATTATGACCCTGAAGAGGGCATAGAGCGACCAGATGAGTCCCCAGGATACTACAGACAAATGCGCATTCTAGGTAACTTGATCTGTGTAGATTTATACGCCATGCTCTTGTCTTAGTCCGCCCTACTCGAAGACTTGTGGTCTCTGGCTATGTACCATCCAGACGGAGTCTACGTCGGCCCTTCTGTACCCTTACAGCGGATATGCTGGATGATTCAGAACAATATTCGTGCTCAATCATTCAAGCAAATGATAAAATATGCACGGGCAAAGATGGTCGGGACAGCACCAGCTCCACCGGCTATACCACCTTCATGAACTGGACGAAGCGAGCTGCATGGCGCCATACGGGCTTTACTACTACGCCATGTTGCACAGAATCTGCGACAGGAAGGTAACTTGCGAGCCGCGGTAATAACTGAGGTAGTTGTAAATATGCAACCAGGCGAACAGCCGGACTGGGATAGAATTCAAAGGCGGTTGGACTCTGAGCCTGAAGGGGATGAATCGGGGTCAAATACGCGGGATAGAACAAGGAGTTCTGATGATCATTGTATTCCACCATAGAGCGTCGGCTTTGAGATCTATATACCACTTAATGTAAAAGGTACGGGCCTAGATCTTATAGCCTTTCAGAATAATGATATTTAACAGCTTTTAAACTCCCGAGTCCAAGTCGTTCTAGCGTTTGTGCTTCTGATTACTGTGTGTCAGGTCAATCTTCTCGCCAGTGCTGAGGTAGTCTGTTTGTGCCTACATAGCTAGATCCAGTCGTCCGTCTCTAATGGTTCAATATTACTTTGATTATTGGATCAACGTTTACACAGGGCACCTGAACAGTTCTCATTGTTGTCAGCTAGGGCCTACACTGACATCAAACATAGTAGTACCCGCCCAGCGTTCGGACCTTTTCTGGTCAAGTGGTTTATTGGGGTTTATACTTGGCTTGTGAAGAGCTACCCATTTTGCTATAGGGTACTTGTATATCTTTGTGATATATGTGACAATTTAGGGGAAAGGTGGGCGCCGTATATGGTTTGGCCTATTTTATCTCAACTTTCAGTAGGTGGTTCTGGAGCAGCCTCAGGCTGCGCTTTCTAGGATTCCGGTTCGCCTCTAAGCAAGCCCCATGGAATCATGCGGCATATGATCGATATCAACATGTAATACCTACGTCGAGATTTGTAGTGTAGCGAGTTAGGTGGCCACCGCACTCTTCTACAGAGCCCACAATGGGTCGATTGTCAAACCTACACGCTTCTCCACGTCACCACATCACAGGAGTTTACAGCCTCCCTTTACAAAACCCCTGATTATCGAGTGCTAGTGCGCACCATCACAAACCGACCCGGCAAAATGCCGAGCAGTCTCGGGTGCAAACGAAACGTGGAGGATGGTTCTGCAAGTCCTCCATTGCCGCGACCTGGCTCGCCCCTCTCGCTCTATGCGATTATTCGCCAATACCCAGGCATACGTCTCTACATTCAGCCCTTACTCTGGACCAAAGCTCATCTACTGCTTTTGGATTGCAACTTCACTCTTCAACAAAGACGGCCACGGAGGATAGCACGTCCAGGTTGTTTAGATCATGTCCGCAATACGAAGCTCTATTGCGACACCCTCTATGCTATAGCCAATCTACAAGAACGAAGAGGCGCAGAGTCCAGCAAGCTCACCGTTGAAAGAATCCTTGCTGCCTATAATATCTGTCCTTTACAGTAAGACTCCCAGCGTCGTAGAATGCGGATCGTGCGGCTAACGCTATTGTAGTCTTGGATGCCTGTCTTTCCGTTTCAATCACCGGATTAGGGTGCCCCTCCTACCGGATCGTGTTTTCTCTCGAGATCCGGGCTCAGCAATTATCGCCTATGTTAGTTATGACAGTATACAAAAGCTTCGGCGGAGCAATTTTCATGGCTCCCGCTCCAATCGAGCCAACGTACCCGTTTACAACATCCGAGAGAAACTGCTACGCTCCATTCAGCCCCGTAATAAACACGAAGACCCATATATCGCGGCGATCCTAATTGGGCTTGCTCAGCAGCAGCGAGCACGGGAACAGGCGAACCAACAAAATATCAGAGACGTAATGTTAAACATGCCAGGCGTTATTGAATATGCCGCGCCACGTTCTACAGTGTCGACCCTGGCCCTTTCGCCCGGTGGCGGTACAGAGCACACCACCTGGGCCGCGTCCAAGTCCTTCAAGGTATACACCTCTACCGTACAGAGTTTCTTCTAAGTATTGACTGTAAAAAGGTCAACCTGCTCGCGATCAAAGGTCAATTTCTCTACGTCTATACTGCTACTATACCGTCTGAGTTTCTCGACAGATTCGATGAGCCATCAAGCTCCTTTCCACACTGCCCGGTGACTATAGAATACCATTGTATCTCTTTCCACGAACCAGACTGCATGATAGAGACGCTTCACCTGCTACTCTGCACTGGCTCCTGCCGGTTATGCGCCAGGGGCGAGGCGCAAGTCGCTAACGTACTGCACCAATACAATAATATGCGGCCCGACGATAATATACAATACGAAGGCAGCTATAAAGCCCTAGTCTCTTCGTTCCGGACCATGTCGATTGAATCTAGAAACTATTCTCGACAGGGCGTTGCCCCAAGCTTTCAGGTGAATGTCTAGGGCCCTCTACAGACCCACAGAATGTTACTCCTTGCTAGGCCTTGTGAATTGTTTCTCTTCCCTCTTTTGTAATTCAAGCTTTCGTGTTTTGCGTCGTGGAGGGTATTTATTGGACATATCCCAGCATATTCCTTTCAGTCCGCCGGAGAGTAGCCAAAGGTTGTCATGGACTTATCAGATTTGCGAGCCCTCGTGCATTGTCTTTTATCATTGAGCCAAAGGGCCAGTCTCACACGGCTCGTGTTTACATTATCGGGACACTATTTGTATTGCTAGTCTCTTAGTATTTATGCTTCAAACGGTCAATGGAATTTTGCTTACACGAATACCTCCGGCATGTCCCCCGAAACGTGTTTATTACTCCAAGAGATCCAATAAAGCATTATCCGCTATCCTATGAATCTGATGTATCTACAGTCGTGCCTGTTTAGTTGAAGGACCTAATGGACTCTGGAATCCCTCGAACCCGCGCGCTTTGATATCAGCCAGTCGGCCCCTAAAGGTCCCTAAACCCCCAAAGTAGAAGGGAGCCGACCGAGCTTTCCCGTCGATATTGCTCCCAAGTAGCCACGATGGAACCTTCTCAAAGAGGGTCCCCGCTGTGGATGATCTACTCAGCTCTGTCCAAGCCTGTTCAGCCTCCCTCGTAGCTTCAATCTGACATCCACAATCCGTCTGCTTGGATATTTCCTCCGCCCGTCGGACCAAATCCAGAATGAAGTCGATGCTTGTCTCCGTGGCCGGGGGGATGTTGGCAAAAGCCATATGCGGCCCGTTCACCAGCAGTAGATTCGGGAAGCCATGCACAGACACCCCGACATACGAGCTGGGACCAGAAGGCTTCCACATATCATACAAATTTGTACCCTCCCGGCCGCGAATATCAACCTTAGCATACGACCCATCGACTGCATCAAACCCAGTCGCAAAGATAATCACATCCAGCTCGTACACAGTCCCATCCGCCGTGCGTATCCCCTCCGCCACAATGTCCGTAATAGGATCCTTCTTCACGTCAACCGCAAACACATTCTCCCGATTAAACTTCTCATAATACCCATCATCACAAAGCGGCCGCCGTGCATACAGCTCCCGCGGCGTAAGCACCTCCCTCTTCTGCGGATCCTTCACTATCCCCGCAATCTTGCCCCGGATAAACTCGCACACCTCATCATTCGCCGCCTCATCAACAACAAGATCCGAAAACCCACCAAACATAAACCGGAACGCGTTCCCAGCCGCCCAGAGCTCCTCGAGCATCTCCTGCCTGTCCGCAGGCGCCACAGACATGAACGGTCTGTTCGGCTCCGGCATCCCCATCGCAAACGTCGATGTCCGTGCATCGGTGATAATAGCCGCATAGTTCCTATTCACCAGCTCCCGTTCCGCGGCCGTAACCTCCCTGTTCCCCGAGGGAACACTATACTGCGGCCGGCGGATGAAAACATGCAGAGATTTCACCGTGTCCGCGATAGCAGTGACAACCTGTACACCCGATGACCCGACCCCGATGACGCCAACCCGCTTGCCCTCAAGCTTCACATCCGGATTCCACGACGAGGTATGCTGAATCTCCCCCCTGAAGACATCCCGACCGGGAATACCAGCGTAATTCGCCTTAACCAGCAACCCCAGCGCCGTGAACAGGTACTTAACATAAAACACATCCCCGGTATCGCACCTCACCGTCCAGGTCTTCGTCTCCTCGCTCCAGATCGCAGACCGCATCGTCGTCCCAAACTGCATGTCTTTCCTCAGATCATACCTTTCCACTACGTGTTGTAGATATTCTAGTATCTCGGGTTGAGTAAGGTACCATTTCTTCCAGGGATAGGTTTGTAGTAGTTCACGATCGAAGAGGAAGCGGTACAGATGACTCCATGTATCGCTTAAAGCACCCGGGTACCGGTTCCAGTACCATGTTCCGCCGACGTCAGGGGCTGTTTCGATTGCTTTGACTTTCAGGCCTTCTCTGCGGAGGGAGTAGAGGGAGTAGATGCCGCCGAAGCCGGCGCCGATTACTAGGGCGTCGAGGTGGTGTTCTTTAGCCATTTTGGAGGTGGTTTGGGGAGTACGAGGCGGAGAGCGTGGTACGCGGTTCTGGCGAGGACTTATGGGGGAAAAAGGCCCCTGCCGGATCGACGTAGCCGTGTCCACTGAGTTATGGTGGGTTTTGTGGTTGTGCAGATGGACCCTTGTCGGGTGATGGGGGTTGACTGGGATTACCGAGTTGTAGATATGGTGGTGGTTGGCTGGGTAAATTGTCTAGAAGTGACGACGACATTACTTTTTAGGGCCGTGGATCGTGTGATTCGTGGTTGATCCTTGTCCTGCAGGAATGGTGGATATCGGGCTGGGGTGTTGTATGGGTCGGAACCCCTCACGACGGTGCATTCGAGTTATGTGCTCTGACCTCGGTTGACAGAAGTACGGAGGTAAGATTAATAATTTCGATATTATAGACCGAGCATGGTCTTAATGGAGATAGTGGAACGACGGCAAGACTGTAAGATTGTCCGGGGACGAGACATTCCTTTAAAGGGCTTTTGTGTCTCTAATATAAGTATTTTTTTTAGACGCTTTGTACAGCACTGATCCTGGGGTGCACGAACCAGACTTGGGAACGATTTGACGTTGTGTGAAATATAGTCTATTGCCAAGGTTGCTGATTCGCATCGAGCTTGTGATACATAGGTCGTCTTACATACTTACGTTCATGCATGTAGCCTGATCCATGCCATAGCCTATGCGCAGAATCCGAGATTGAGGAATCCGGAGCAGACTGGATGAAGGCTCTGCGTTATATACTGCAAAGGTAGAGTGTAGGGGTATTGAAAGGGAGCGGACAGAAGGTGATATCATCGTGAAGGGATGATATCACTAGAAGAGCAAGTCGCAGCCACAGCCTCGGGTGTGGCTTATGATGGAGCATATTAAAGCATTAAGTTATGAATCGCTTCTATTAAGGTAGTCTGTATTATAAATTGATAGAGAAAGCGTAGTCAACATTCAGAATTCAGCCTTCAACTAGTAGAAGTCTACCACACAGGTTCCGGCAAGAAATGCAATAAATCGGTTTATAGATGCCAATTGAGCCTAGATCTCCAAGGTTCCAATTCTTCATTTTAAGGAAGACAGCCACATATCATGCCAATGTTTGTATGCCCATTGGGAAAGATTACCAGGTATACTCAAGGATCACTATTGCGGCAGCATGTCCAGCAGACCTAATCAACCTATTAGAAAATTGTCATGACATAACAGAAATAAAAGAACCTATACATCGTTCTGTCGCTCCTTATGCTAGGTGTCTGTCAGTTATTATAAATTCATTTGATCTGCGACAACCTACCCAACCCCTTGGGCATATGGGCTCGTAGACAAAACAGATGAACCAACATGAGCGCTGGTTTACTTCGGTGCTGTTGGTGTTGACAGGCATTGCAAGACCCAGTGACGCATATGCTGCGATAGTGGCTAGTGCCAGCTTCGAGAGATTCATGGCGAATGGACTGGAGGGCAGTTTTAGGGTCTCTTTTGATTTGACCTATTGGAGGGAGAGGGGCGCGTATGAGGAGTAGGAGTGCACTTTGAAGTGTCCGGGTCTTTCGAGAGTTTATGTATCGGTCATATACGACTGGTCTGTTACACTGGTGCCTGCATATTCGGCGGCCGTTGTAACATCGCCATATTCCTGGATGAGAGGAACCAGTACTCAAAGGGAGAAGGTCCATGGAATTAGGTTGTTATGCCATAGCTGAACGACAGGTAATGGGAGACGTATTATCATGAAACTGTTACGATCACAGGAGACTACATATCCAGTCATGAGCTATGATGAAAGAGTTAGACCTAAAGACTTTGGCAAAGTAAGAGTATGGGAAGGACAGGCAGTGGAGTACAGCACTCGGAAGGCAGCTCAGGATATGAGATCAAGTAAGAAGACACATATTCTCATTTCTCCACGCTGCATTCCGCATTAATACAAAGCAGTGTACCTTCACGAGACATCATGTAGCTACATCTTTTAACACTCATGCATTACAATTGTGCTGGATGTTCTATATCTCAGCGTATAGCACCCAAAAAATGGCACGTGTATTGAGCCTTTCTCTCACACTGCAGGTTGCTAGCTTATCCTTGAGCATCGTACATGTGTTCCCATAACCTCCCATGTCTTGTCATTATTCGGCACATTATAGTTTCGGCAAATTTTTAGGGTGCTTGGATTCAGGGTCATAGCCAGTGTATATAAATCTGAAATCTTTGTTACACGGGTCTCCTTCGCCGGTGAAATCCGTAAAGCTTTAACAGAAGCTATAAAGGGCCTATACACGTTTTTCTATTTTTATCCTAATGCATAGCGAACGTAGAGAGCCCCTCCTACCTTGAGACCATCGACGATAAAATAGGGAAATGGTAGCAGCCGGGTTTTTTACCCATTTTTGCACCGATAATCTCGCCCTTGTGCAGAGACGTTTAGATATATATCCATATCTCAAGCTCTCTGTTCAAGCTCTAAAGGAAGGGAGTATGGAAGTATCAGCCATTTGTCAGTAGAGGTATACCATATCTTAGCATAAACTTGTATGGATGGTTTTACATATACATTCCAACAGCGTGGTTGCTTTGGAGGGATAGTGCTGCCTTCTCAATACTGGCACACCTTAGTTGTGAAGAGTTTATCTGACATCCAACGGTAAACAGGCTCGTCGAGATTAGGCATTTAATACCTGGTTATCTTTTTATCGGGAATGTCTGGAGGGATGGAGCGCAGGGATGAAGCTGATGCCCAAGTTCTAACCACGCCCTCAATCATGGCTCAAATGAGGCACCGGGCCTAGTCTAGACCATGTTCTTTCACCCTATGTAAAACCCTCTCGGTAATATCTTCCGACTCGTACGACGGAGGCTTGTCGCTCTCAAGCAATCAGTATATTGACTAGTTCATCGTGATATCTTACCTTCAGTGACGCCCAGTGAGAGAACGAAAGGTGGACTACTCCCCCACTGGACATTAAGAGGGGCTACGGATGCTAATAAAAATAGGCGGGTACGGCAGGCTAAATCGAGTAAACGGACAGAGAACTACTCTTGTCGTACCCCCAGAAACTCCTGAATAGGAAAGTCGATAATAACACAAACGACAACATTTTTCGTCTTGAGCGATGCACTAGACCTGAAGGCAATAGCCCGAACTGTCAAGGCGGATCGAGTAGAACAGATGTGAAACGAAATGCCGTCAAACGAATGTTCCCCTGATATGTTTCAAGACTGCCTACAAGCGACAGGTCCACAATTTCCCGGCCTTGTCAGGGCTGCCGAATGTACCGAAGCTTATCAAGGTAATAATTCACCAGAAGAACCCTAACAAGCCTCCGAAGAGCGGTAAGCTTCTAAATCCATTAGATCAAGCACAGACCAACCAACAGTCAACTTGCCATTATCTCTCTGGATAGAGGTATAACCCAACGATCAGCAACAATAATGTGAGTATACCATCCCTAGCTCACCCACAGCTCATGGCCCGAGGATGGTAATTTAGTTGTCAAACAATTTCGTCTCCAATCAAACACCGGTGGCTCCATTGGGATACAGCAAAGCAAAATGGAGCGTCATACGTGTCTGCGCGGAGAGCCAATGATCAGGCTGTGGGGCACCCAATTGATTCCTGTATAAATAATTTGGGCCCTATATTATGGACCTTGTGTTTGGATGGGGACGGGAAATTAAAATATGACTTAATTACAGTTGTCTCTCGTACGTATCATCATGTTGTTATGTGAGTTTCTACTTAAACAGGATAGGGGAGGTACTTGTTCGTTCTTACAGACATTTTGTTCAGATCCAACATAGCGCCCGAGCTGCGGAGTTTACCAACTAATCCACCCTGTTCCGAGCGCGTTTTACAAGTCGAACATTTCTCGGATGATAGTTCACCGTTGAAAGTATTATTGGGGGAATCTTGCGACCGAGACCGCCAACGCAGCGGACATACATCTACGAAATGATGCTATTCGAGCAAAGGAAGAAAAAAGTGCTCGAGTTAGCGGAACAAACGAACGATGCTCTGAAAACGATACAAGAAGTCGGTCAAAAGCTCAATGTCACAAGCGACACCGTAAAGAAAGTCATCGAGACGATCAAGATTGCCGCGAACTCGTTCGGCGACAAGGCTATCTACGCAACCGCTTTTACCGGCACGGTGGGGGCTGTCGGAATCATCGCCAATTCGATCGCAACCTACCAAGGGGTCGGCGAGCTTCGCGCGATCGCAGGCCATCTCAAGAGCATGAGCGAGACGCAAAGGGCGGAGCTTGCACTTGCCGGTGGAGCGGCATTTGCCGAGAACATCTATGTGATGCTGAAATCCAAGATCGAAAAGTCGAACAACGAGCTTGACTGGTTCTTCGTCTTCCATCCGGACACGGACTGGACGTACCATTTTGAAGAAAAACTGCGGACAAAGGGTCTCCTAGGTCGGAATTTTATCGGCATCGTGCATGACCTCGACGCCCTGGTTGCCTTTATGTCGTCCGTCAGAGACGTTTATGCCACGCGACACCCACGCAGAAAACAACCCTTCTTCCATCTGGTTATCCCGGCCTATGAGCCCATCATTGTCCCTACTCCACTACTCGTCCCGGAGAAACTGCACCCATTCCGGATAGAGGGAGATATCCACCGTGGAACGTATCTGGTTTGGATGAACTTGCCAGGCGTGGACGAGAGCGCCATTCAGAATATCGGGTTGTTTCAGCCGCCGAGGTCTATCTGGGACAACATCATGCTCCAAGGTAGGGACTCTCCTCTGCTTTTAAGTTCAAGGCAATTAGAAGATTGCTCATTGATCCATCTAGTCGGCCTCGTCCAAACTCCACCTCCCCGCTACCTCGGTTCTACTACCCAAAAGATAGAACAAGCCCCGGCCGCTCAACTTCCAGCGCCAACCCCGGTTGCAGAGATCGCAGCGCCTGAGCTGGCAACTAACGAGATATCATCACTCAAAGTCAGTCGTGAATCTCTTCGGCACACTTCTACGTATCCGGATAGTGAAGTGGGATCGACACATAGTTCCCGATCACATTCCCATAGACGGCGACGACGGCATCGGACGAGTAGCGTGAGCTACATTTCTTGACGATATAGCGATTCATATGATCGAATGGTGATACCGATAGCATTCTTTAAATTTATGGATCTCGGAGTTAATTGGCGCGCTCTTTTATTTCATTACTTGTCTGAACGCATCTTGTGTATCTCTCTTGCATGGATATATATATATAGAAGCGAAGGGAGGCAGAACTCATAAATGTAGTAAAACCTTACGATAAGCTCGATCCTAATTCTCACTGGTTCTTAGCGGGCTTTATTCCTTACATAAATACTCAAGAAACTACAATTTTGCCAGAGTGACAACCAGGATGCTCGGTTTGCCCCAGTCAAAAAGATCGCTATAGTCAAGATTCAATAGACCCGGTGGTGCAACTAAAGAAGGCGCTCTCTTTCTTTCACCCACCCCCAAATTTCGTTCTTTGCTTTTGTCCTATATTCTTTCTTATTTTTCTTTCTATATTATTTTATTTATTCACACTTCGTCCACACTGCGCATAAACCTCCGTCAAGATTCTAACACGGGGGAATTCGTTCCACAACCTAAACCCTCTATACAACCATAAATCTCAAATAACCAGAAATCAACCTCATCACATTGAGCTTATTTCAAGTAAAAAAAAAAATAAAAACGACATCCCACCGCAATTCCTCACTTCCTCACCTCTACAATAGATACAACTCCTCCACCTCAACCCAAGGCGACGTCCCCACCCAATCAGCACCGCTCCTACCCAAGGCCCACAGCCCTAAAGGCATCCTCGCATGCATACAAAGAGTGACGAGGATGGAGCCCAACGTGGTCCGGAAACCCCATTCGACACTTTCCCCCCATTCATATAGCGTGACTGGACAGCTCATACCTGCATCCAAGCCCTGACTCAATTTCTCACGTCTTTAATATGCCTGGGAAAAAAACAAAAGAAGAGGAATCGCATGGGATCTTTAAAGAGGCGATTTGTCCTGTTTTGAGCGCGCGCGGGGTACACAGATAAATTCTCCGGGTTGGTTATTGGTATTCTAGCTGTTCTTGTCTTTTTAGACGGAATATAGGATTCAAGCAGACGAAAAGAAAAGAATACAGTACCCCCAGCAAAAATGCTCGACCCAATCGACGAAACATCCTACCTCGACCCCGAAGTCAGAGAATACCCCCAACCAACCACCAGGTTCGCTCCCTCTCCCTCCCCCATCTCAGATATACTTAAACCACCCACTAATCGCAGACTGAAAACAAAGCCCCTACAAAGCCCCAGTCGTCACCCTCATAATCGGCCGCGACGAATACATAATCCCGGAATTCTATCTCCGGCAATTCCCCCAGCTCCGCCGCAGCCACAAAGCCTTCGAACAGGGCTTCAACCCCAGCCTGAAATTCGTCTCTAGTCTCGACGTCGACGAAGATATCGGCCACACCCTCGTCCATTACCTCTACACAGGCGAATATGAGACCCTCCGCGACGGCCCGGATCCAGCGGTCCCAAAACGCACGATAGAATATCGGCGCAGCGCGCTGGCGTACCTTGCCGCCAGGAAATATGGGCTAAGTGGACTCGAGTCGCATGCGAAGCATTATATCGAGGTTTTCGATCGTGATGTGCCCACGCCGGATATTCTGCGTGTGGCGAGGGTTATTTATTCGAAGCTGCCGCGGGATGAGACGTGGTTTCAGGATTATATTCGAGTGAAGATGGAGGATGAGTTGGAGGCCGATGTGGAGGTTTTTAAGCGGGATTGGTTTCTTGCGGTCATTGGGCGCGATCCGGTGTTTGATCGGTTGTTGGTGCAGATTATGGTGGATATTTATTCGGAGAAGTTGGCGGCGTTTAATTTTCAGAGGCTGGAAGGGGGACGGCATATTGTGCATTCGATGGCGAACGGGGATGCCGTGAGAATTGTGGAGGAGGCGATTCCTGAGGAGCCGGAGGAGGAGCCTGTCTTTGAGGATGTTGTGCCGGAGGTTGAGCTGGCTCATGGATACGATGGGTCTGGGGAAGAGGAGGGTGCCGTTGGGTGTGATGATGAACGCCGGTCTTATGAGCGCGAACAGGATACGGAGCCGATTAGTGATGATTGGCCCTTGACGCCATCGCCTCCTCCGTCTTGCTCTCCTCAACCTACCGAGGAGACGCTTCCTGTTGAGGAGAAAAGTTCTCTTTCCAATTTGCAGCCCAAAAGTCAGCCCGAGTCCAACGATGAGCCCAAGGATGATGACTTTCTCTCCTGGGGCCCGCTCCGGAAACGGGGTAAGGCAAAGAAGAAAAACAAGAAGCTCAAGATCGTCGAGCCGGAATCTGAACCGAACGCGGAGCAGGTACCCACGGAAAGGTGGCCTCAGATTCGGCACGCTGCGTCTGATGAGTCGTATATTCATGCGCCGCCAACTCCTTTAAGCCCTGTCTATGAGGAACCGACCCCATTGCCTTTGCGGCCGGCTTCGGCGTCTCTTTTGGAGGGAGCTACCCATTAAGTTTGATGATGATATCCCCAAATTGTACATAGTATCAGAGTATTCTGCGTTTTCATTCGCTCTTTCGGGACCTTCTTTGGTTAGAATAAAATTGGGAGAACTTCTGCATTGAAATACAGGACGGACATAGCTCTGGTTGAAGAACCAGGACCCACTGAAATTGCACGCTGGGGTTGTCCACAACAAGATTTCTCCCTGTCTGCCGGTATATTATTGGCGTATACCGTGATTGTGTTATCCTAGTTTCGGCATAGCTGCGCTCCCAAGCACACAACAGTCATGCTCATGCACGAACTCGCAAGCAGAACCACTACTCAGCACTCACGTTATTTTGTGCATTTTGCGAGACTTGAAGTTCCATGCGATAGTTTACTATGTAATGAGCAAAGGTCGTTCAAAACACGCTTTAGTAAAGTAACCGACTCTTACCATTACATTACCAGGGCCGTGGCTATGACCCCGGAACGATGTATAGGGCTCGGTTGTACATTCCAGCAACCTGATCAAACCACACCGGGTGGTGGCCGAATTGCCGAAGATTTACTGCGTAGTACAACGCTCAGCTATGTTCCAGGGCAGTTTTGTACTTCCCCCAGGAGCAAGAAAGCTGTCTACGCTAGCTAAGGGTAACTTAGTGCGGTGGGGGATGAATGGCGCAAGATCGACCTCGATCCAATAGAAACGCCAAAGATACTAAAGAGGGACAGAAGCAAAGTCAAGGCGGCATTCGATGTAAGGTAAGCTTCAGAGCTACGATAGAGGCTTGATCAGGCTTCAGGAGAATTCAAGAAAGCACTATCTATTTCAGATTTCTACGGTTGCTAGGGTTTATTATTACTAAGACATTCCCCGCATCATATTTGAAAGAGCGCTGCTGGAGGAGCAAAAGGGGTGGAGACAATGTGACACATACTTTGGATTTGCGATCAAGGTTCTTCCTGGCATCTTCCTCTGTTGTCTAGACTAACATCTCAAGGGCGCGAGCTATTTTTATGGGTTATTTACGTCAAACAATCGAGAGAAATCGAGAGTGCGCACCGGTCACACCTTGTAAAACTGTTCTGCTTTTACTCCATAATGCCCCTTTTTTTCTACCCACCTTATAAGGGGAGCATGATACGGAAATACACTTTTGGTAATGGAGTATTTTAATATCGCTGCGATGAGGAGCTGTGATTCAGTATGGAATTGTCGTATTTTTGTCTCGTCGCTAAAACCGCATCTCAGCACCGGACAAGCCGCCAATGGTTATGGTTCCTTGATGTCGAGTTCGAAACATTTGGTTGCGTAATGTGTGGCATGGACTCGTAGACGCATCCGCAAGCCACCCGACGAGGGAGGCTTGCGCCATCGGTCAGGATGGAGAGAGCGAAAACGTGTTGGATATCACCCTTACGTCGCAAAGTGGCTGAGACTAGCCCTGCACAATCAACACAGTATTTCGGACGTGTCGTTAGAATATCATTGTGGAACACTTTTTACGGATTTGGGCTAACCCGAGATGTAGAGAATGTACGCGTTTACTTTGCATGTATCTTCATGTTCTCGTCTGATCTCATCCGACATTTCACCATGATCTGTGCCATTTCGTCGGGATACAATAGTAGTCGTAGGAGGAGTAGCAGCAGCAGCAGCATTAGTACTATTCCCACCCATTAGCGGTGCCTTTGTATGACAGCTATGCTCGGTTTTAAATATGACCAGGTACTACCTAGATCCGCGGGCATATGACCATATTTAGTGAATAGGGGCCTTTGTTGAATTGAACAAAGCGCTCGATTCCTTTGATATGGCCCTCCAATACAGGCCTTGTTGCTTGTTTCGTTGGCAGTCTAAGCGTATTCCGATCATCATTTCGGATTACTTTACGCAGTTTACTTCCCTTCCAAATATCTAAAAGCATGTAGCTACAATAGCCCTCTACCGCCAGACTTTTGTTAGCAGTTAGTAAATCGAGAATGTACTCTAGGCTAGTATGTATAATTAATATATAGTTTATGGCATTGGCATAAAGCCACCAATGCTTAATAGTCACGGGATCACGGGACCATATTGGATCTGGTCAATAGTGTCGTCATGAGGATAACAACAATGAATAACCCACTCTCTTCGTTCTTTACTACTAGCATGCATGCCTGAAGACTGAGATGCGTCTGGTCTGTACTTGAACCAACGAAACTTTCTCGAGGAATCCGAGGTGAAAAGGAATATACTAGACAGTTCAGTACGGGTATACATTTTGCTTCCTGCAAGGCCAGCGTGGAATTGCCCTCCAAAAGAGTTCCCAACGCAAAGCTCAACTAGCCTAAGGATAGAAAGATGGCTGGAAATTTCGACAAGAATGCCTGTCTCTCCCTTATTCCCTTATGATGCGCAAGTTTATGCAGGCTGCAGAAGACCCTCGACACTTGCCGGAAACGACTATTCCAGCACCTTTTGAAGAAGCATTCTACTTCTTTTAGGGAACTCTTATGGACCGCTAGACACTTAAGAGAGGTTTGGAACTATCCTGGCCAACCTGAGCTCTATCTCGCAATGCTTTTCAGATACTATATGCAATTTTAAGGCGATTAAGCGGCAATCGTAGACGGGCCAGACCGCTCGGAAATTATTCATGGTATGGCCTACAGACTTCGTTCACAGGAGGAAGAGTATCGTTTAGCTGTGTATTGAGACCAATATATACAGACTTGGGGGTGTACCATTACATTCCACGATGGTTCGAAGACTTTAGGAAGGACGTTTGTTTGGAATGCGGAGATGGAACTTCTTTTGGGGGGGGTAGACATGAAGGATTGGCTACTGATGAAGAGAGAGTTTCAAATTCTTTATTGGGAACACTAAGATTCTGTTCTGTGTGAATTGAGCTGAGCTGCCAAAGTGCAGTGCTCAGGGTGCTCTACAAACAGTATCAGGAAATCGCATGAAATTTGCAGAAAGGCTGTTGATTAGCACATTACCACTCAGCTGGTAGTCGCAAGAAATGAATGATTGTGCAGCCAATAAAGCTTGAATAGGTGTAGATCACCTATTTTAAGCGGTTTAGATATCGAATTTATGAGTCTGAGTGACTGATATGTAAAGTGCATCCGGCGATGCCTTATAAGGCATTCAAAAAGGGGTACCGACTGAATAAGCACAGCAAACCTTGCATGGACTCGGAGTCAACCGGACAAACAACCCGACATCCGCTCACTGAATGCGCAACCACTGTCAGTGTTTTCTAGGTAGATACTTAGGATCATACAAGAAAAGCACTGTTCTCTTTTGTGTCGAACAAGCTCCTATATATCTCATATCTCGATCCAATAAACCAGTGTTGCTCATGCAAGCCCGCTTGTCTTCATACAAGTACCCAGCGCCAACAGCCTGAGGTTTCTGCATGTATGCCAGCAACTTCCAATGAGATTTTACGGCGGACTGAATCGAGCAATTAGCCAAAATGAAATTTTACCAAGGTTACCAACGGCCACGCACACTGACAATTCCCCAAACTAGTATAGTATTATTGCACCACCAATATCACAGTCCCGGTCAATATCTCACCAGCTGCCTTAGTTCTTATCTTGATACATTTTTTATAAGCATTTTCTTAGTGGAGTATAAGAAGAAAAAGTAAGTCTGTTTCTTCCAGCTAGAGAAAGTATTTTCGGTGTAATAGTAAGAATATAATATAAGTTTATATATATCCATTTTTACTATAGAGATTCTAAATTAAAGTAAACATGCAGATATAATTAAATATATTATTTAATGGCTTCCACAGAGTATTCTTTAATAACTCCTTTAACGAGGAAACGGTTAGCAAGCGGCCCAGGACGGCCGCACTCGAGGCCGTTTTAAGCATCCTGCTAACCGCCCACGGTCAGGTGCGTTTACTTCCACAGCCGACATATCAACTAGATCTCAAAGGTTTTCTAGAAAGCGACGTGCCATCGTTTGACTGAGAACAACGAAGTTGTGGTATTGCTAAGCGAGATGGATATAGCCACTAAAACTAGACTCTACATGAGCGAGCCACTTCCAAACTGCGCACTAGTACAAGGATGAAGAAAGATTGTCTGGATCAATAATGATAATAATGCGGCAGCAAGATATTCCTTTGTGTTGGGAGTTGGTCTCCGCATGTGTTGCGGACGACTTCTCAGAGAGAGACAATTTCATCGTCCAGGTTGAGATACTCCTCCGCCACAATATCCCCCCAGAATTCGTCTGAGACCACCGCCCCCTTTGCAAGTAGCATCCGCCGAGGTATACTCCGAAGGCTAAGTCGATCAATGCATGAGGATTGTCCGAATAATACTCCAACCCGCTCGTTCGGCATCTTGGCTTTCGGTATAATAACGGCAACAGTTTCAATAACCACAGGGCAATTTGTAAAAGCCATAGTAACGCTAACCTGTAGGACCGAACCATCGCTCGAGCGGTATGGATCGTGAACCGATCCCTTGAGATATTCTTGGAAAGAAGCGGAGAGCAGGTCTTCCACAATAATGGTCCGATGGGCTCCCGCATCGAATATCATATCAATCCCTTCAAGCTTGCAGAGAGGGTCGGTGTCGTTGCTGTCCACCCCTCGTAAAACAAGATCTGCACGAACAATAGGAAGGAAACTTTCTCCTAATTTCGGCCGAAGTGATACGTACGGATCTCGAAATTCCGTATTGGCAGCCTCTTCAGCCATCTTGCGGAGACGTTCGCGAGCTGCTGTACTCAGCGGCGGGCGGGGTTCCACCGTTTTTAGATCGATAGTTGTTCGAATTGGGAGACCTAAACCGTTTCCCGAGGGCGATTCCGAAGCTGATAGGCGTGCCATCTCCCGAAGTACTCGACGGTTCCCAGTTCCGCGAGGCATTAAAAGCATCGGTTCATCAATATCGCCGAGGGCTGCTTCGGCAGCTCGGATGGCAGCCCTCCACGTAGTGTGCGCAGGGAGGGTGACAGAAAGTTCATTTCGCTGCCAATTCATTGAGTCGGCAACCTGGCGCAGCACCTCCCTCGGGTGCACGGTTCTTGTGTCATAACTATCCATGGTCAATCTAAGAGGTCGGATTCATTTAACTCCTGCTCAGGGTTGTAGAGAATTGGTAGCTACTTACTGCTCCTGATTAACGTTTTGCCAGTTCCTCTGAATCAGTACCTGCCCACCTTTGTCCTCAAGGCAAAAGCAAACGCGTTTCCTTTCGACAGTAGCTGCCGCTGGGCTACGTCCAGACCAGTGTCGTTTGGCACTGGCCATGGTAAGGTGAGTCAGTAATCGGGTTTACAACCACAACTGGTTCCTAAGGACAAAGGTAGAAGGTTGCATACCTTGTGTCGAGGTGAGCGTAGTCCTTAACTCTTCCTCAATGCAGAAGCCACGTCTGTCTGGCCAACGTCGATGGGCACCGCACAGGTAAGGCAGAAGCAAATAGGTGCCAGAGTGACGAAATCAACTTGCAGTTCTCGGTTGGACAAAACAAACTTGTTTCCCAAAGAAGGCAGGAACGGAGAGAAGACGAAGCACATTGTCCTCGACTGACGCACCTCTGACACACCTGGGGGCTCATACATTCGCAGTTTTGGAGAAGAGTGATTAAAGCGGCTACGATGGCGCTATTCCTAAGAGAAGAGCAATTCAAATGGGTAGTTACGTAGCGTTCTGGGGTACCGTAGGTGATCACCTGACGAACGGTCCCACCTGACGAACGTTTTTTCTATACACCGACTTTTAGGCATAGATTTCAAATCACTACAACTCTTTCATCATGAGCTCAATTGAAGCGGCTTTAGGCTATATCGACTCGTTGGAGCCAGGAGAGAAGATAAATTATACTAAAATTGCTGAAAAGTTTGGTGTAAGCCGACCTACACTATCGAAACGGCACCGTGGCGTACAAGGGTCACAAGAAGACCAATATGAAAGTCAGCGAGTTCTCAACAACCAACAATCCAAAGAGCTTATAAAATGGATTAATAAGCTTACTGATC
>NW_022474786.1:0-60429 GCF_009176365.1 Aspergillus alliaceus
CCTCAAGACTTTGGTAGAGAACAATAAATAAATCTCAGAAAAACCTACTGATCTTCAATTCCTTCTATTTCTTATTTCTTTTTCTAGTGAAACTTGTTTTAGTTGTCTAAAAATATCTAGTTGAGACTGTGATGACCTGTACGTCACGTGGTTAGGCAGGCCTACTTCCCACAACACAAATCCTTGTATGATAGTGTTTCTCCCCCCATAGTTGAATTCAGTTGGAAACGCTACCATATCTAGCTTTCTACTGTGGAATAGCTATCTATGAATGAGCAGTCATCACAGAGACTACACTTTTTTATAAAGAGTGAAGTCTTTTGATATAAAAGTCCCACATTACTAAGTCACCAGAGCTCCCCCGATAGGCTTAGCGCTACAACTAGCGCCTTTTCCAGGGCTTTAGTCTCCAAATGTCCATCCATGTCATGTCTTTGTTGAAAAATCCCCGGCCTCTCTTCCCTTTTGACAGGCCTTTTCTTGCGCAGGTTTTGCATAATTTTTTTTTTATTTCTAGCTCTATCTCGACAAGCCTGTCAAGATGGTTATCGATTTGACCCAGGATTCTGACTCCGACGACCAGATACGCTCCCAGGTAAGTTTTTAGTGGTTCTAAGACCTGGCCTGGCAGACCTGGGACCTGTTGCCACTGTCAACAATCTATGCCTCAGCCAACAACAGCTACCCAGAATGGCGCACATTATTATCGATTTCCCCTTTGTTCGTTCCTTTCTAAGGGCCATTTTGAATTGCAACCTTGGATTGAGATTTACATATCTTGACTTCTCTTTCTTTTATTCTCTGTGCTTCAAAAACCCCAAGCTTGTACTATCAAATGAATCTCTGTTACATCTCTCAGTTTCCTTTCACTTCTTTTATTGACCTCAAATATTTCGCCCGAGCTAATTCCACCATAGCGGAACCGAAATACTCACTCAATCATACCGACATTTTTCTCCCATCTAACTCATCGAACATCTTCGTCACTATCTCTGGTCCCTTCCAAGAGAAAGTCGGAGGGGAGCCTCGACTTAAATCTGGAAAATGTCCCTCTCAAGAGAAATTCTTCATCTGTGGCATCTGAGCGTCATCAAAGCCGTAAGCTCAACGGCTATGGCGTAACAAAGCTCCAGCCTAGTACCCCAAGCCCCAGCCCAGCAACACAGCCTATCAGTGTGGTTGTCCCTTCTCCTTCTCGCCAGTTAAAGAGGGAAATAGAGGCCGCAGAATGGGCGCTGCCCTCTCGTTTGACTCGGCCTTTTAGTCCTGAAGAGACAGGACTCTCCCAAAAATACTACCCCACTGATGCACATGAGAAGCGTGTTCGCAAGGGTATGTATCCCGCAGCAAGGAAAGTTAACCGTGATGCGATTCCTCTGCCCATTGCCAAACCTGGCCCCATCTTGTTGAAAAAGCCAGCGGCCCGTGATCAGCTCTATCGCACGTTGGAGCGCAAGCTGTCTATGATCAAGGGGCCTCCTGTCACGTTTGCTCCGGGTGATGGGTTCAAGCTGGCCAATGTCACGTCTAACTTTGAGTTCGTTAATAGCTATAAGGTTCGCAAGGGGGTCTCACCTGCTCCATCTGAATTCATTGGGGGTTGTGGGTGTAGTGAATACTGTGACCCTAAGACGTGCCTGTGTTCTGAACGGGAGGATGGCTCCACTATTAACATCATTCCTTACCAACAAGCTAAGGATCGCCCGGATATTCTAGTCCTCACCCCCGAGATCTTGAAGCGTACGATAATGATTGCTGAATGTGGTGCGCTATGTGCCTGCGATAAGAACTGCTGGAACCGGGTCGTCCAGCGTGGTCGGACCGTGAAATTGGAAATTTTCGACACCGGCGTTCGTGGCTTTGGTAGGCTCTCTACCATCCCTTATGCTTCAACAGAAAAGCATAATAGTAACGGTATAGAACAGGTCTTCGGTCTCCTGAGTACATCAGAGCAGGCCAATTCATCGACTGTTATCTGGGAGAGGTCATCACCAAAAAACACGCAGATGTTCGTGAAGAGATCGCCCTGAAGAAAGGCCATTCCTATCTCTTCGGCCTTGACTTCTCTCCCGAAGTCGAGGAGGACGACATGTATGTTGTGGACGGCGAGAGGTTCGGTTCCGCCACTCGCTTCATGAATCACTCCTGCAAGCCCAACTGTCGGATGTTCCCTGTCACGCACACAATCGGTGACTTACGTTTCTATGACTTGTCTTTCTTCGCCCTGAAGGACCTCCCGCCCATGACTGAATTGACTTTTGATTATAACCCCGGCGGAGAACGAAGCAAACAAGTCGACCCCAATGCCGTCCCCTGTCTGTGTGGAGAAGACAATTGTCGCGGCCAGCTCTGGCCGAATCAGCGAAAGGGCACTAAGTAGTTCTTTTTTTGGGGCTATTCACCTCCCACCTCTCACCTTACACACTTATCCATTCGTCTTTCTCTCTCATATCCACTTTCTATCCCCCTTTTATGCCATGTTCTCAGGCCTTTGTACCATACGCAATGCATCCGAGGTGTCTAGTTTGCATCTGGAGCGTTTTGCGCAACACCTGCCGTTTCAGCGTTGATGAGCGAACTGATACCCTTTGTCTTTCCCTGCACATTTCCACTACTCTATGGGACGAGGCAGGACTTCTTCCCGACATAATTGACTTCCCTTACCTTTGCAAGGTGGGATAGACTACTCAATACTCTGTTCTATTCTAAGCTATTCTCTTTTCTTCTACCCCGGACTGTATTCTATACTACTGCAACTTTCATATTGGGCCTTGGGTGGGTGTTTTGTTGCCCGCAGCCGTGATCGAAGGATACCTCTGTACCTTTACAGCAGTATCATTTGACTCTGCATGATCTTGGACTTACTACTAGTGATTACATTGAAAAATTCAATGATTGATCCTAACTTACAGGAGAGAATCGCTTTATTCACAAGAACAATCAATGTAAACCTGAACATCCGTGAAAGAACCATAGTATATCCATCATGGATATGAATCTAAACGCAATAACACCACTGAATCACTTCTATATTCAATCGGTAGACGCCGCTGACCGTTGACCCCAAACTCCAAAACAACCTATCAACCCAGTTGATTATACAGACACCTTGTTCCGAATATGCAGCAAGATAACCACCCTTGAATCGCTAATTAAATATACCAAGTCGCTCCATCGGTAGCAACGAGTAGAGCCAAGAAGATGAAGAAAGAGCCGAGAAGAAGAAAAAAAAGAAAATAAGGAGAGCATGTTATGCGCGCCCCTCCATCACTTCGAATATACCACCCATGACGAACCTCGGCTGGGACATTCGCGACGCTTGACTTTGTGCTGACGACCGATCGCCCGCCACAGAGGAGAAGATATTCGCGTTCAGATCCATTGGGATCTCGACCGGGTCGACGGGGCGGGGCTCCATGAGGTCGAGACCCTGTCGTTCGATGGCGTCTCCGTCACATCGGGAGCGTTCCTCGCTCAGGGCTAGATCGACCTTGGACAGACGATGGCGGAGAAAGACGACGGACGGACGACGGAAGACAGAAGACAAGCGAAACGGGCTCTGGCTCCGACTGCTGGTGTCGGACCTGGAGTCGGAGGTCGGGCGGTAACCACGGTTGAAGCGGCGGAATGGAGAGGTGGGCGACGAAGTGGGACTGTTAGTAGTGGAGCTGAGAGGGCTGGCCGAGGAATAGCCGTCGCTGCATGCGCGGTCATGAGGAGGTTGGAACGAGGTGTGAAGGGAGAGGCCGGGAGTAGAGGGGAGGTTGGAGCGCATTTTGGTGGGAGTAGATCAAGTCTTCGGGGGAAATGGCGTGGTTAAATGTGAT
This sequence comes from Aspergillus alliaceus, assembly GCF_009176365.1. NCBI lineage: Eukaryota > Fungi > Ascomycota > Eurotiomycetes > Eurotiales > Aspergillaceae > Aspergillus > Aspergillus alliaceus. The sequence goes on from NW_022474786.1 coordinate 3,828, forward strand.
CTGTAGAAATTCGATGGTGCTGTATCGACTATGTGTGATCGATGGGCTCCAGTCACCCGGAAACCTGAGGTGGAGCTCAGATTTCAACGATGTTTCGAAGAAAGAAAACAATCCAGGCCAGTTAGTTGCTGACTTGGACGGGCGTTCGTATTTGTGTACGTGTATGTGACAGGTAGAATGAATAAAATGGTCGCTAGACGGGATATCTGACCATAGGCTGTGGTTGATGAACCGTGGAAACGGGTAAAAGATCGCAAGTATTCGGTAATGGAAAAACGAAAGGATTCGGTCACTGCAGCCAAAAAAAAAACGAGGGACGGTGGACTGCTGTATGAGTGATAGTGAGATCGACAGCTCGGGACGGTAACTCTTGTCACAAATGAATAGGAATAGACGTGAGAGATTGATGGACGGATGAAACAACCACAAGTCTGAGAGAACTCCGTAGTAATCGATCAACAAATAAATACTGGCGAGGGAGAGACAGGATGACAAGAAAGAGGGAGAGGGAGAGGGAGAGGAGAGGGAGACGAGGGATGGGATAGCGCAGGAATAAGAGAATCCTTTATAAACGGACCAAGGACGAGGCCGATCGGAGGATTTCCATCATCAGTCAATCTTTAATAACCCATCGATCGGAAATGGCCTGCAAGGATGGAGAAAAGCAGCTCGTGAACTAGTAATTAATTAGCCAACTCCTGCGCTCAGTTAGTCAATAATTCATTAAAAATATGCTGGCGGAGAGATTGATAGGAATTGTCCATGCGTAGTGGACGAACGCAGCGCGAATGGGATTGTTGATCCATCATTTTCATCTGCCTGATTTTGATTTCATCAATCTCATAGTAAGTAGTCTCTGGGGAAAGTGAAGGCAAGTCTGCAAACGGTCGATGATCGTCTGCTTGGCGAGTCATCCCCATTGCCGTTTCCGTCATGAAAGATCGAAAGGGGAAAAACAAGCAAGCCGAATAACTAACTAACTACCCCCAGTGAGAGGGAGAAAGACGAAAGGCAAAAAGGTACAGAAAAGGTACAGAAAGACCTGTTAACAGTATGTTGGCTGTTGGGAAGGGAAAGGGGGGATGAAAGGTGGAAGAACTATTGCTTCTTAGTGACTATCCTATTCCCTAATCCGGTAAACCACCTCCCCTTCAAATCACTTCACCTCCTTCTTGTCCTCCTTGACACATATATCAAAGAAAAAAAATTATAGAAAATATATACTCAATCATATACTACATATGTCCTCTGTGTTCATCTAATCTAACGGAATCAATCATTTCTCCCTCACGCCACCGCTATGCAATTACCCAAGTCTAGTGGATATAGAATATGATATCTGTACAGGTCTTACATCCACAAAAAGAAAAGAAAAAATAATATAAAAAAAAATAACAGGAGCCCCCGTTATACATGGTCCACATTACTCTGCAAAATTCATGACAACATGACTCATATCCCAGTCGGCATCTCAGCTATCCCGTCGGCGACGCTGAGTGAAGCTACGCCGGATACTTTCACCCCATGCGGAGTCATCCAACGATTGCATCACGTCCCGTGCGTTCATCGTACTGTCCTGTCGCGAATTCTCCGAAGCCACAGAAAGTTCATCATGCAGATCTGGCCCGTCACCGTATGACGAGGTTGTATGCGCTCGAGCACGGTTTGGCGAGAGGGACGGACTGATGCTGGACCACTCGGTAGATGAATTCGCCGCCGATATCCGTCCGGCCAAAGCAGTGTCAATTCGTGGAAGAGGACCCAGCTGCGACGATGGGCCAGCTTCCCCTGGTGTAGGTGAGATGGGTGATAGCATGGGCTGCGATGACGGTTCCCCACTGGCCATATCGGGGTCTGGCGTTCTCGCCCTCGCTTTCGCATCCTCTTGTGGATGGTCGTCCTGGGATCCGTCGTCCACAAAGATCTCTGGGACCGTGAATTGCGGTACAGCGGTCATCCGAGCGGACCTGTTGCGCTCAACTTGTCGTCGGAATTGTCGTGACCAGTAGAGAGTGTCGAAGAACCCAATAACCGTCTGGCGACGAACGGCTTCTTCGACGCGCTGTAGCCGTGCACGTCGTCGCAAGAACTCTTCGAGCTTTAAGCTTTTACTGTCATTGATCACATTGTGATGAGCAAGGATCATAAGGCACGAGTCAAATGAGATGCCGCGCACTGGATCCGCGGACACCAGGACTTCCTCATAGAAGGTGTTGAGCCGCTGCCGTCGCTCGCGGACCTCGTCGAGCGGGATGCGTCGCAAAATCTTGGCCATCTTGTCAAGGTCTACCCCATCGACCACTCTTCGGTGCGCAAGCAGCGAGTCCCTCCTATCGACTTTACACTCCTCTAAGATACGTCCGATTGTGAATTCGTCATCATAAATGCGCATCGAAAACACACCCGAGAGCTCCTGTGAACCGTTCAGTGATTTGGCTGGGGGGTTAAAGGAGACGAAAAAGAAAAGCCTTGAATGAAGGGGTGAAAAGACAAGCAACTTACTCCTAGTAGTCTTGGGAACTGTTCTTTTGAAATATACCCAGCCCCTTCGGGATCATAGGTCGCCCAGGCTTGCTTGAAGCGGCGAATTTCTTCACGACTAATCGCATAGAGCCCGCTGCTTCTCTGGTACACGTATGAAAAGCTTTCGAAGATCAGTGACACAAACAAAGAGACGAAAATATACATGCTAATGATGTTCCATGCAATGAAAAGCGTTCGAGCCCATGCCGCGCTGCCACAGTCGTCCTTCAAGCCAGCGTTAGACGTACAGAATGGCGGCTCCATCGTGGCAAAATCTTCCATGACTTCATTCCACCCTTCGCCGCAACTCATTCGGAAGAGCAGGATGAGCGATCTTGGGATATCTCGGAAATTGACGTTATTATTTCCCTTTTCGCCAAATTTGGTAAGACCAAACGCTTGGTTCAGCGCAATCGCGAAGACAAGGAATAGGACCAGCCAAGTGGCGAGGAGATTACCAATTGATGTCAAGCTAGCCGCGGCTGTCTTGAAAAGCTGATCAAGTTGATTGTTCCGTGGGATGATCAAGAGGGTAATAGCCACCAGGAACAGTTTGCTCAGCTCCACAATGACTTGGCGATTCGATATAAAATTAAGAATTGTCATCACGATGGTACCGGGGATCACGAGTAATGAATACAGGTCCCAAGAACTTCTACTGAATCGATGCCAGCCTAATCCGACAAGCCGGATAATGAGATTCGCGGCGTAGAAGAAGTTGAATACGAGAAACAACGCGTCTAGAAGACGGACAAACCCCGAGTCAGTAATGAATAGTTGCTTCCTCGTATACCTGGCTCGGTGACTTACCTCTACAAAACTCAAATATGAAAGGTTCCGGGTAGTATTCCAAAACTAGTAATAGGATATGAAGCACAAGGATTGTGGTCACGCATCTTGCCCATCGCCCATGTTTTTTGACGGCGATACGATAGCACCACAGCTGCCACTTCCGGGTCTTCTTGTCAAATGAGCGTTTGGAAGGAGATACCTGTCGGAGAAGCTTCCTCAATTCCAGCCAAGATCGCTGTTCAGCAGTGAGAAACGCGACACCGGTTTGCTCAGTGTAATTCCGCATGAAGACGGATACGAAAAGCGTCAACACAAAGACAGCACCGAGCAAGTTGAACACAACGAAAAACAGCCCATTCTCCGGAGCCGCCGAATCCTGCGGCTGCATGCCGGCCCCAGTGATTTTCATTGCACTTGACTGCACATCTGTCCATCCTTCTTGGGAGACAATCTGGAACAGTATGAAAAGAGAGTCGCCGAAATTGTCAAAGTCATAAAATGGATTCGAGGCGGCCCGAGGTGCGAGTACATCCCAGTTATAGGGCGAGCTGGCATACTCATTAACACACGAGTCCAAGCTACCTGTCACGTCGCCATCATTGCACGAAACCATCTGTCCGGCAAAAAGGTTGACACCATAGATAGCGAATGGTATCAGAAAGCTCATCGAGACGGCAGCAGCTTCTATGACCTTCCATCCTCCCACAATGATAACCGAATGGAACGTATCTTTGGCGCTATCACTGACATTCAGTAATCTAAGCGCCCTAAGAGCTTTGACGGCCCCAACGGCTCGCGAGACAGCCCAATCTTTATAAAGAGCACTCCCAACGTTGATCCAGAGAGTAATGAGCACAACTCCATCAATAAAGCCCCATGAGCCGCGAAAGTAGGCGTTTGGAGTCCAGTAAAACCCATCTGCAATGACCTTGATAAGGGCTTCGACTGTGAACAAGATGGCGAAGCCCATATCAGTGTAAATGAACCACTGCCTATTTGAAGGGTAGTTCTCAAGTTGATAGATTGGTGTGGCGATACATGCGATGAGAACCATAGCGACAATGGCCGCATAGACGAACGCAGAGAATGCATACCAGACAGGTTTATAAGGGTCCACGCCTTCGATGCGTTGATTACCACGCCCAGGTCCCACAATGCGTTGGCACAGCCTCCGGATAGGGTTATCTGGTGCAAAGACAAATAAAGATTTGTTGTAGTTTGGATGTCTCATGAGATACTCCCTCTGAGCTCGCTTCCTTTGTTCCGCAGCCGACACGACCTCCTTAGCCATTTCCCTGGGGTCCAACTCTTCATTTGCCCGAGAAAATTTATTCAGATTGGTATAAAATGGGTTCGGTTCTTTGCGCATGATCGACGTCGAGACGGAAGTCCACATGCGCGAGAACAAGCCCGGCTGGCCGGTCTCCTCCGTCGCTGTGGTCTCCTGAGGTCCGCCTTCGCTCCGTTGATGTTCTGCAGGCGCTTGCTGCTCGTCGAGGAACTCTTGCACAACAGCATCTTTTAACAGCATCTCTAGTGCCGCCGGCCCATGGTCCAGGGGTTCCTTGTAACGGTCTGAGTCTCGGCCCAACCGAAGAATTTTCGAAAGGGAGAGGTTCCCTTGTGAAGACCCATTGACCTGTTTCTGTTTCAAGAATGCTCGTACTTGTTGGAGTCGTTTTTCATCTTCTGACACATCGAAACTTTCTTGTATGACGGCAATGAACATGTTTAGAACGATGAAGTTTGCCACGATGAACCACAAAATCATGAAAGTTGCAGAAATCCAGGCAGTCCGAAAGGGGTAAGTGTATGAAGTTACGTTATATAGAATGTCTGTCCAATTCTCGCTGGACAGTACTATATACATCCCAAGAAACGAATTATATATGTTGTTAAAGTTGGTATCAACATCGTCTCCTTCAGGAATCGAACCGCGAAATAGCTGCGTTGCAAATATGGAGGCAATAAAAGTGATCATAAACAAGAAAGCTATCAGGTTTAGCAAACCAACGGTGTTCCGGAAGACGACCGTGATGAGGTCCCTGGTGACCGAAAACGCTAGCACCACGCGGTATACCCGCAGAATTTGGAAGAGAGTGAGGACAGTATATGGTCGCCCCGAACCCCTAATAACTGGAAGCTGGATGATACAGGTAATGACCACGAGCCCTAGGTCAACCCAGTTACGACGCTTCTTGTGGAATTTGCGCCAATCCGAGGCGAAACGCAAGATAATCTCAGCAAGCAGAACAAGCGTCACAATGGTTTCCGTGTTGTCAATAAAGTCTCTTCGGTCATCGGACATGGAGGAACTTCTCAACGCTTGGACAACTAGGTCAAATATAATGATACAGACCCAGAGCCACTTAGTCTTGCTATAAAGGCGTTTGAGAGTGCTCATCTTGCGAGGGTCATGGTTTTCCTTTTCAACATTGTCTAATTTCTGAACAGCGAAAGCGCTCCGTTTACTCTCTTCTCTGATGACCTGGAAAGAATGTGTGATCACGGCGACTAACAAGTTCACCAACCACAGGCTTAGAATGATGAATCCGCATATGAAAAAAAGGGAAGCTGCGAGATAATCACTGTCTGTTGTATAGTAAAGAAGGTCGGTGAACGTGTTTGAGCTCATGATAACGAACACAAGCTCCAACGAGTTGAGAATATTATCAAAGTTCATAGTCCCATTATAAGGCATGTCATTTTCAATGCATATAGAGCCCGCAGGGCAAAGGTAGCCCTTGGCTGAAGCCGTAGTTTTGGGGTTACCAGATCGTGGAACCCAAGGATGTTTCTCGCCGGTAGTTTCATTGATATAACCCCCGCAAAACTGAAGGGTACCAGAAGCATCATTCAGAGCAAAATCTTCTTGGCCATCCTTACCAATCCAAAGACAAGTTCTCTGGAGACTGGATTTAAAGCTTTGTATTCCCACAATAGCAAAGAGGAGCCAGAAAAACCCTATGAGAAACGCAACATGGGCCAGCAGGGGAGCTGCTTTTTTAAGGCTTCGAAGAATAACCTATCTATATGTGAGCAATTGTTTTAAGAGGTATAGTAGAATTCCGGCTCACAGAAGTGCCATTAGTCAAGGCGAGAAGACGCAAAAGCCGAAGGCAGCTGAGCATGCGGAAAACATAGAGCTGCTGACGACTCTCCACCCCTTCTATCGCAAGGAAGAAAGCTATCCAATAGGCTACTACAGCCACAAAGTCAAGACGATTGAAAGAATGTCGGAGGAAAGCACGGTGAGCGAGTCGCTCGCGACGTTTCTGGAGAGGGTCATCAACTATCTGCCGTTCAATTTGATTCAAGCCGCCTGTAAAAGTCCGTATGATTGACGCTTGCGGGTGTTCTGGAGCAGTTGACGGCCTCCTCGTAGAGAACTGTCGTTGTGGGGTAATAAGATTCTTTCCTTTTTCCATAAATGCTTTTCTATACCCCAGAGATCGATCTATGGTACTGTATTCGGCTGGGTTGAGGATGAACCCAGACACCAGTATCTTGGCGATAAGTTCAAGGGTGTAAATAATAAAGATGACAAAGTAAGAATAGTCCATTGGATTAGCTCCCCATCGCTCAGACCTTGTATATGCGGGACGTGCCGACTCGATGGTGAGTAAGATCATCTGGATGATAATCACTACTAGAATGAAAAGTTCTGAGAATGATTGGACAAGCAGATCGCACAACCTCACTCGAATAGGGTTATTCGGGCCCAGGATTCCGAGAGCCTTCCCTCTCAACGGGTTGTTATGATCTCTCCATTTTGCTTGGCTGTCCAGCGACGAAGTAGATGGTGCATCATGAGCATAATCCGGTAGCGATGGGAGAGAAGGAGGCGCATCTAGCCGCGCGCTCTTCTGTGACTCCTCTCGTAGGATCGACTGTTCAACCACTTCAGGCTCGTTACTCAGATTGACGACACGCTGAGACATTGACTTCATCATCGAACTAGCACGTTGCAAAGCGGAGCCTGACGCCGATGGTGACAGTGAGCGAGCCCTGTCTGCGCCACTACTGCCGCCGCGACGCCTTCCACTGAATCCGCTCTCCAAATCATCTCCTAGGCGCGACCCCGTAGGGAAGTGAACGGTTCGAGCGCTACTTCGATCATCTTGTGGAAGGCTACGCGAGCTAGACGCTCCACTTATAGGTTGAATGTTGTGGGTATCCGTTAATGGTGTGGTGTCGGCGAATGAGTTTGGTGAAAGGTAATGCTCTGCTTCTTGCTGTCCAAAAGTATCTAAGCGTACGACGTCGAAGTCGGAGCCAGCATCATCACGGCTGTATCTCACCGAAGTTCTTGCACTTGATGGACCGTCGAAACTGAGTCCGACCGAGGATATCGCCTGAGCAAATGCCTCTGGATTTTCGACTGGGGCGGCATCTGAACCTCGGCGCCCCCGTGCATTTTGTGTCGCAGTTGTGTCTTCAACGGGGGAATCCACAGCTACCCTCTCATAGTCACTCGTGCGCCTGGTCAGAGACCGCCCGGGGCGTAAATTGGTCCTAGCATTGCCTGTTGTATCATGCGATAACGGTTCAGACAAATCTTGTAAGGGAATTGAGTATTCGGTAGGATGACTATCGACATTGGTGCCGCGGTCATGGCTATTCGAAGCCATCGTAGGCAGGATCGGTCAGCTAACCGAACGCAGACATCGCAGACCGCAAGAACTAAAGTGGTGAAATGTGTTTGATATGTCGTGGGTATAAGAGCGTTAAATTGCGCTGAAAACCTGCGCGCGGTGGGACTCTGTTTATGGGAAAGCCGACGGACTTTCTTTTCTTAAAAAAGAAGGTACCAGCTGCAGGGGCTTGGATGAAACGTCAATAATAAAACCCAATCAATCAGAGGTCTTCCAGACATGCGTAACGGACATAACAGGACAAAGAAGAAATAAGTCTAATACAGGTACTGGACAAGTGGTCGACTCCAGATTCCCAATTGCACAGCATGCGCGGCGGAGCTCCGGCTTTGACTTGTTGCGCCCAAGCGGCCAGACTGGGGCGGCTTCGCTGCTGTGATTGGCTAAGCTACACTGAGTGTTCAGCTGGAACCACGAATTATGAAAATAAACGTCCGAGCCTTATGGCGTTCCAACCATAATTTTGCCATTCGTAGAACCAAACTTCGAGGTATATATATATATATATACTAATCAATTGTATGACCTTCTAAAACGGTGATTTCCATTTTTTTTTAAACTATTTTGTTTCTTCTTATCAATCTTTCAACTCTATAATATCAATCTCTGGTCTTTTTAACTGTCATGGAACTCTCCCTCCAAGAGCAATAATTACAGTACCAAACGAAAACTGATCTTGAAATGTGGCCAAATTACGGCGTTGCCTAACCGGTGGTCCCGCCAATACCCAAAAATAACTCTAATGCAAGATAACTAGACTATTATTAATCTCAGACACCATTATTATTCGATCGTCCTCTTGACAGCACCTCTTACTATAGTTTAGATTTGAAAAGAGAAACATTCGATGGGTACTAACTCCTCATCAGGACCTCCTTAAAGTGTCCATACTTAACATGCTCAATATTTATCCAATCCGATCCAATTCAATTCAATCGGTCTCCATCTGGTTTCCCTGATCCGAGTCTTTAACATGATCCCTAACGCCTTGGAGAAAAGCCTCAACAGCGTCACCACTGCCTAACGGAACTCCTCCTCTACGCATAAACCCTCCATTCGCAACCGGGATTTTGAGGGCCTCACTAATGCTCGGTAATCCGCCATCTCTGATCGCCACCGTCAAACTTGCAAGGCTCTGGGTGAATTGAGGCGAGTGTAGGACTTTTCTAAGGATATTTTTTTTTTGTGAAAGGTCGAGGGATGCCATGACGGCCTCGGTCAGCTCAGGGTCATCAACAGAAGACACGTCCTCTACATCTTGTGCCAAGAGGAGTAATGCAGGCGGTAAAAAGCTCAAGAGATTATCAACAGTCTTATCATCCGCAGACTCTAGGAAAGGAAGCGTAGTCGCCGGTGGAAGAAGATCTTGCAGAGTAGTAAATGGTCTGTCAGGGTCCTGGGACTGGGACTGGGTCGAATTCCTTTGTAAAGATTGCAAAAAGCTCTGCACAACAGAAGAGGGATCTGAATCAGCTGCTGCCCTGTAAGATCACAAGCGAGTCAGCCGATATTCAAGATCCAGACGTTTAAAGAAGGGGGACGTTTAAAGATATGTGAGTGTGTGTGTGAGAATTTCGTAAAAGGGATACATTATATCCCAAAGAAACAGAATAAATAAGCGGAGTTAAGCTGGGAACGTAAACGGTAGAAGTATGTACCTACGCTCTTCCACCATCGGCACCACCCTCCCGCGATTCCTCGCCTTCTTCCCTGATATCTCCCCCAGTTGCATCCGGACCGGCACCTCCACTGTTGCCACCGTGGTTATGGTTTGGGTTATGGTCCACACCCTCAACATCCTCCATGGTCTCATCATCGTCACCACCAGACGGACCTCTGGGGAGGTTCGCAATTTCATGCTCCACGTCAATATCTTCACCCTGAAGTAGCGTGTTGATAATGTCTCCAAGCTTGAGATCTCTGGGGCTGAACCAGCTAGCATCTCCCCTCTCATGTTGAGACTTAGACTGTAGCCAGAAAAGATACCGTTGAGAGCTGGAGGAAAACTTCAAGACATAAATCCGACCGTTCGTAGGATTTGCATTTCCGGCTGGCTTGTAGGGAGTGAAGCTTCCGTCCGATGGGACCATCACCAGGTCCAATTCGGGCTCCGTGTGGGGAGCAGACCGAGGGCGCCAACAAAAGTGTACTAGCTCATCTTCCGAGTAGAGATAGATATAACCTGGGGTAGGTTTTGGCTTAACTGTGGAGGATGCCTACCAAATCATATCCGGTGAGTAAAATGAAGATAAGTGAATGAGCGTGGGGGAGGTGTTCAAAAGTTAGAGCTCAGAGAGGACACTCACATCCAAGTCACAGATACCTGCTTTGAACGTAATGATCGGAGTTATAGACATGATCGAAGATTAAGCCACCGTCAATAGGAATAATGATTAAGAGAGAGAATGAAAGGTATTGTTTGTTTATGAGTTGAGATGAGAGTTTCGACGGTCCACTGTTGGGAGTTAGGGAACGTGGAATGCCGACGAAGTCAGATTGAAGCAAAGATACGTCAGTTACCAATGTTTAGAGAAGGGTATTGGAAGGGAACTAAGCTCCGTTACGCTTCTGGTCTCTGTGCTACACCCCAGAGTCTCTAAAGGTGTGTTCATCTTTAGTCAGAATTTTTCACACCTCAGGCATCAAGGCGGTGACTCCCAAAACTCAGCCCAATTCGGCACTAGCGTCTTTCGGCTCGAGCCCTAACGCACACACTCTCCCTTCGCACTTTCCCGCCTAGGCCGCGAGTAGTCTCATCAACTCCAACAATCACCCGCCGTCGACAACCACCACCACCCCCCTCCCTTCATTCTTTTCACCCTCCTTCGTCCCCAGCAGCCAATATGTCGGACTCTACTGTTGGCCAGACGAAGCAGTTTGGAAAGGGCCAGAGGACCGTGCCGGCCCAGAAGGCCCAGAAATGGTACCCCGTTGATGACGAGTCGCAGGTCAAGAAAGTCAGTACACCCTTATGCAAAAATGCTAGAAATGATTGGTGAAGGAGATGCGGTTTCTTATGAACGAGTGCGACGATTGCGCCGGTCAATGAGCCATGTTGTGATTTGGAACAAGACCAGTGACTATGGAACCTAAGTTGATAAGGAAATCGCATCTTTCGCACTATCTTCAACATTCCGGAAATTGCATGTGTTGCGGGAATACAAGAACAAGCGCTCTGACATATGGTTATTTTTCTGTCCAAACAGGTCCGCAAGGCTATTCGTCCTGCCAAGCTCCGGGAAAGCCTCCAGCCTGGTACTATCCTGATCCTCCTCGCCGGTCGCTTCCGTGGCAAGCGTGTTGTTCTCCTCAAGCACCTTGACCAGGGTGTCCTCCTCGTCACCGGACCCTTCAAGATCAACGGTGTTCCCCTTCGCCGTGTCAACTCCCGCTACGTGATCGCCACTAGCACCCGCATCGACATCAGCGGTGTTGACGCTCAGACCCTCGAGAAGGTCGCTACTCCCGACTACTTCACCAAAGAGAAGAAGGCTGAGAAGAAGACCGAGGAGGCTTTCTTCAAGCAGGGAGAAAAGCCCGAGGTACGTGAACCGCGCCAGTCAGCCTGGTTTTTTTTTTTTTTTTTTTTTTTTTTTGATAAATCTGGGCCTGCGACCACTCGGTAAGATTGCTTTTTGTGATGCTAACTCGGAATACCTTAACAGAAGAAGAAGGTTGCCAGCGCCCGTGCCAGCGACCAGAAGGCCATCGACCAGTCCATCCTGGCCTCCGTCAAGAAGGAGAACTTCCTTGGTAGCTACCTCGCCAGCACTTTCAGCCTCCGGAACGGTGACAAGCCCCACGAGATGAAGTGGTAAGCGTGTGACGCGGCGGCCGCGGGTTCGGTAGTTATTGTGGAGGACTTCTGTGAGGGGCGGCTAGAATGCAGATTGGCATTCCCAGTGTGGAAAGCGCTTGCAGCGCAGGAGGAACAGCTCATGAAATATGTAACTCGAGTCGGACTCCGTCTTTATTCTTTAAGATTACGGTCAATTCGGAAAACTGGTTGTTATTTTCTTTCACGAACAGTCCCTCCTGTGTGGCCAATCTGCAGGATCTATAATGAGCCGAAATGAAAAGAAAAAAAGAAGAATACCTTTTCCAGCTGTTATATGTTCCCCCTTTAACGTGCGGCTGGGAGTCTGTCATGTCTAGTATGATACACCGTCAATTTCCAGGTTCGGGTGACAATCTAAAATTGGGAATTCAAGTTTATGTTAAGATTTTACTACCTCGGCATTTTAGATGCAAGCGTCTATATATTGATCTGTAGCGATCTACGGTTCGCCACGTTTTTGTGGCAGTGAGTGTTCCAGGTTTCCAAAGCGACTGCGATTGAAATGTGCCCAAGACAATTACCGAAACTATCATTAATTCCATATGCTAATATCCATTTTGCCTGAAGCGCCGTATACACAAAAAATCATAACCAGAACCCATCACTCGCCATTGGTTAGGGCACATACCCCAGCCTTCTAGAACGTGGACCCATATACATCGCATCTCGCATCGCAACCCTAATAGTCATTCCTCCGCCTCCTTAGCTTATACCGTTCACCCCTCCTTTTCCTCGTAGACTCCTCGATCGCCCGTCTGATCTGCTCATCAATCATCTCCTTCTCAGTCAACGCCTCTTCCAATTCCTCCTCATCCTCATCGCCCACCGTAGTCCCACAAATCCAATCGAGGATCCCCCACGGGCCAAAATTCCCTTCCGCCCCACTCAGCAAATGCATATCCATTCTGCGGGCAATTCCACCCAGGAAAAAGCTCGTCGGCATAACCGAGTACCCGGAGAAGGCGAACGTTTCCTCAATCGATATAACAGCGAGATAAAGCAGGTACGAGAGCATGTGGAAGCGGAAGAACATGGCGGGCAGGTAGGTCGGGATGAAGTTTGAGAGGAGGTAAGCGACGGGGTGGTCGTAGTGAGCCGTGAGGGGGAACGGGGCCCGGAGCGAATGATACCATTTTCGGTGGTATTGGGAGACCTGGTAGTCTGGGGAGTGGAGGATGAAGCGGTGGATATTGTAGGCTAGGATCTAATTGCGACGATGAAAAGTGTTAGTTTTATCCGCATTCTTTCTTTCCTTGTATTGTTTTTATATTCTGCATACATAGAAACATAAACTCACTTCTCGTGCTAATAGCCCTCGGAGTAAATCTTTCACCATCTCCCACGGCATCGGCAGTTTCATCGATACTCTTAGTGCACTCCGCATCCCGAATATCTCTGTCCGCACCTCTTCTATTACTGCCTGTGCGGCGAAGCTCAGCCCGATGTTCAGAATGGCCCATCCTGCAACCTTGAGATCCTTCATTCGGACTCTGCCCCGTTTACTCCCCGCCGGGAGACCAGATTCACCCTGCGCCTTGACCACCACCGCGGCAGAGGGAGTCAGGATATCGAATAGGAAGAAAAGAACAGACGGGAGTAGGTAGAAGATCAAGCGGACGGCTGCGGAGCCGAAGAGCTCGACTCGGAGCGGAGGGTGCGATAGCACGAGGGTCGTCCATGTCATGTAAAAGAAGATCAGGTTGAGACTCGTGCTGTAGGAGGATATTGTGGGGACGAGGAATAAGGAAAGGACTGGTAGTGAGAGGATCGCATCCATCGTGTGGAGTGTGGTGTGTGGTGTGTTGACCGCACTTTTGGTGGACGGTATTGGAATTTTTATGTTATGGCCTTATATGCTCAGTTTAGCATGCATTCTAGAGGTGTCCAAAAGAGTAACTAGAGTAATAGAAGGTAAATATAATGTGATATATGTTCAGTTAAGGGAAAATTCCCTGACATTGTGGTCAACATAAATTTATGGAGGTGGAATTGGAATCCGTTTGCAGCCTTAGCAAACGACGTCACACCCCCGGTCCACCTGCCAGCGTGGAAATGTCGGCCCTAATTTTGGCCTAATGTTGCCTAAGACAGTGCAACCACACAACTTCATCATATCATCCCTCGATCATTAAAAACATCTAGAATTATAAGGCGGTCATTCATACTTTATTTTTACGTTTCAGCCGTGCCCTTTTGTTTTTGTTTAGGGAGGAGAGATAGAACAAATTAAAAAAGTTTCGTGTAGTCTATAATTATATATTTACGCCTGTACAGATGAGCTGACCCTCTTACTTCCACCCAACATGCCAGGTAGCACTCTATGCAACAAAAGTCTTTCATTCTTGGGGCAGCGAACATGAGAGAAGCACGTGGCTAGCGTGGATCTAATGTAGGTACAGCCTAATAAAACAGGGCAGGGACAAGTCATACACAGGAACACTAATAGTATCAGGTACATATAAGAATAAGCAAATAGGGATGCTCATGGGTATCTAACCATACACCGGACAGCAAAACACCGCTCCTTACTCAGATTTAGGGGACGGGACGCCGTTCTTCGCACCCCAATTCCAGGCCTGCTTCCGGAGATCAGGAATCACCTGCAAGAATGCCAAGCTACTGAGCCAGCTGGTCAACGTATCGCGAATTGTATAGTTCCTTGGGCTGCCCCCCATGGCGGCTCCCTTCATCACATGACCAACAAACATAGTGGTGATTAGATATTCTCCCCTTTCCAGTGCTTTAATTGCGATGCTCGCAACCTCCTTCGGAGTTTGTGGCTTGTCAGCAGCCTCTAGTTGTTTTGTCAAATCGGGCTTCATCTTCTGTTCATTGTCAAAGCCAGGGCTGAGGATTCCCATCGGGAAGACGGTATGAATCTTAACGTCGGCAGGTGTAGCATCAATGCGCGACTTCGATTGACGCGTGCCGTTATAGATTTCAATCTCCTGATTAAGGGTGTCGGATAAAGAGCGGAGTGCGGCTTTTGCGGGCGAGTAAGGCCCGTACCCAGCAATCGGCACAAAAGCCAGTGTAGAACATGTAAAGACAAGATGTCTCCGCGGCATCGGTTTCTGCTCACTCGGAGCAACGGGCGCAAGCCACTTTCTGAGTGTCGCATGGGCGGTGTTCGCAGCAGTCCAATAGATCGTGTCCATCTGATCCCTGAGCGTTTGGACTGGAGTATCAATGAAGTATCCAGGATTGCAGTAGCCTGCGCAGCACCACACAACGTCAGGAGGCAGTCCATTGTTCCACTCAATGACCTCCTCAATGATCTGGTCGCATTGCGCGGCATTCTTAAGATCGGCACTGATGTAATAGAATCTTTGCCTATTCACATTCGCAGCAGACGCCTAGGGAAGATAAGCATCTGTAAACGTACTGTATGCACTCATGGCAGCTTTACCTTAATTTCATCCAGCGCTCCTTGAAGCTTCTGGACAGTGCGCGCAACAATGACAATATTCGCACCCTTTGCGGCAAGCTGACAGGCGACAGCCTTGCCCATACCCTCGGAACCACCGGTGATCACCACGGTCTACGAATTATAGAAATGATCAGTAATTTATTTGTGGGAGAGAAAGATACGATAACATACCCTGCCCTCCACGGCGAACTCATTTTTAGATCCGAAACGAAACATTTTGGTAACTGTGTAGAGGAAGAATCCGCAAAGAATGATCGAGACTCCCAACTTGGTGGGAGAGTCGTTAGGGAAATAGGACAGTACTTGATACATGGGGGAACGAATGATAAGGGACTAAGGGAAAGAGAAGGGGAGTTATACAGTCAGCAGAGGTAGTTTGTTTGGGTCAATTGGCCCTGCAGCTTCCTCTTTCAGTGACGTTGTCGATCATCAAGACCTGTCAAGACAAGATGTACACAACTACACAAACCATAGCAGTGGGGGCAGTTTTGAACCTGTAACAACCGGTATCCTTCATCAAACAGTGCAAACGCTGCCCACAACGGACTAGTTTCCCCAGGGCGGTGAGTATCACTCCCAAAATTTTATCGCGGAGTTTATCAATTCCGCAGGTTGTCGAGACGAAATCAATCTTTTCTATTTGACGCCCTCTCCAGAATTTATCATGGGGAAAAGAAAGGCTAGCGGTCGCCCAGCGGCTAGAAATGCGCCCGTCCAAGAACGTACAAAATTTAATATCGAGGAAAGATTCGACGACTCCGAGGATGATTTCCAAACTGGTCGGGATCAAGTCCTACTGGAGGAAGAACCAGATGCGAAGAGGCGACGGAAGCTGATGCAGCAAGGTTCGTTTATGTGACATGTCCTGACAATCATGGCTTTCTGACTTGGCCATTCTACAGAGGAAATGCTTCAGCCTTCCGACGAAGAAATTATGGGTTACGAGTCAGTGGACGAAGACGGTTTAAACGACGGTGAGGATATGGACGAAGATGATGATTCTGGTGAAGAGGATGAAATCGACGACCAAGAACTTTTACGTCCAGGAAACAAGCGCCGCGGTGCTGCGGAGTCTGATTCTGAGGGCGAAGACGAGGACGGCATTGCCGCCTGGGGCTCATCAAAGAAAGACCTCTACAATGCGGATCAAATAGAAACAGAAGCGGATGCTCTTGAGGAAGAGGAGGAAGCTAAGAGACTTCAACAGAAGCATTTGCAAGCGATGGATGAGGCTGACTTTGGCTTTGACGAAGCCGAATGGGTCGAAACCGGCAAAGGGAAAGAAGACGGGGAAGATGACTCTGGAGTCGTAACGGAAGTTCTCCCACAGTTGGAAATCACTGATGATATGAGCACAGAGGAGAAACTGAAAATCCTGAAGTCGAGATACCCCGAGTTCGAGCCGTTGGCAAAAGATTTTGTCGACCTTCAGACAACACATCGTACACTTACGGAAGCCGTCGATGCTATCAGGATCGTCAAAGACGCGGATGATATCCCGGACGTTGCGCCAGTCCCTGTCATCAAGCATCGTGCCCTGTCCGCTTATCTCGGCACTATCACTATGTACCTTATGCTTTTGACGTCATCCTGCGATGCCTCTGGGAACCCAGCTCCCCTATCTCCGGCCCAATTACGATCCCATCCTGTCATGGGCGCACTAGTGAAGTTCCGCAAGCTTTGGGTATCAGTTAAAGATCTTACTACGCCCGAGGTTTCGGAATCCGAGGAAGAGATGAAGAGCGAAGAGGAAGTACTCGAAGCCCCAATCGCCAAGCAGAGCAAGAAGGACAAAGAGGCCCAGGTTGCCAAGAAAAGGAAGGAGAAGATTACCAAAGCACAGCGTGCGGCCGAAGCAGCACAGGCAGAGGCAGAGGCCAGAAGGGCAGAGCGACTGCGGGAGACGGAGGCTAACCTTGCAGACCTCTCGAATCTTGTCACTAAACCAAGCAAGAAGAGAGCTACTCAAAAGAGTAAGCAACCTTCTCATGCTGCCGATGACTCTGATTTTGGTGATGAGGATGCTCTTACTGCTAAGGAGGCAGAGGAGAAAGCCAAGCAGAAGCGTTCTCTCCGTTTCTATACTTCTCAACTTGCACAGAAGGCAAACAAGCGCAGTGCTGCTGGTCGCGATGCTGGTGGAGATGCGGATATACCTTACCGTGAACGTCTGAAGGATCGTCAGGCCCGTTTGAACGCTGAAGCCGAGAAGCGTGGTAGACAGCAGCCTAAGGGAGCAGAACAGCTGGGTGGTGATAGTGACGAGGAAGACCATCGGATTGCCAATGAGCTTAGAGGAAACCAGTCGGGATCTGACGATGACGATTATTATGATATGATTGCTGCGCGTTCCAAGCAACGTAAGGATGATAAGAAGGCACGTTCCGAAGCTTATGCTGCTGCAGCTCGCGAGGGAGGCCAGGTGGCAATCCAGGAAGAGATTGGACCGGATGGCAAACGAGCCATCACCTATCAGATCGAGAAGAATAAGGGTCTTGCGCCCAAGCGGAGCAAGGACTCTCGCAATCCTCGTGTCAAGAAGAGGAAGAGGTTCGAAGAGAAGAAGAAGAAGCTTAGCAGTATCCGCCAGGTATACAAGGGTGGTGAAGGCCGTGGCGGTTATGGTGGTGAACTCACGGGTATTAAGAAGAACTTGGTTAAGAGTGTCAAGCTATAGACTTTTCTTCTTGTTTCTCTGTGGGCATGAGTGGATACATAGTTTGGGCGTTCATTTTCGTGATTACAAAAAAGGATTCGTGTGTACATATATAATTCATATGATAAAACCTTGGTTCGAGTATACTTCTCCTTCTCAGTCTGTTGTCAAAAGCAGGGACATAATGGTAATAAACAAATTCCTCACAAGATAAGAGCTTCCAGGCGAACTATGTGAGACGGTAAAGGTAGATTAGAGTAAATCGAGACCTTGAAGATATACTTAAGCTATACCTCCTCCGTTGGTTTCCTCTACAAGCATGTTGAGCATATCATTAACCTTTCCGGAGCTTTCTTTTGATGATAACTCTAGACTCGAGAATTTTCTTGCAAGTATGTCCTTCAGATACTGTTAGCTTCCCACAAACCCAACAAGAGTACTACGTGCACAGAAATGTCATACCGCTTCTTCCAGAGTGTGCATTTCTTCATCTGACAACATGGCACAGGCAGCTGTCAAATTTTCTCCACGAACAGCTAGAGACGCAAGCTCATTTGCCCGTTCCACAATTGTCTCATTGATTCCGTTTAGGGCTGCGCAACTATTTCATTCTTCAAGTTAGACATGTGACTAAGATCTCTTGCCCATTGCGAAACGTACATCGGTCCATAACTCTTATCACACCAGCCTAGACGGAAGCTGTGTCAATGTTTCGTTAGTATATTAAGCTCGTAAATAAGCCCCAGTCATTCCGGTATGGACTTATATAGATAGGTGATTTGGTCTTGCGCGCTGCGGCATTCTTCGCTGACCTGAACCTCCATATGACCAAGTATCAGTCGAGGCCCTGGCTTCAAAAACTCATTCTCAAGTATCTCATGGAAATGTGTTGCAGCGATGACCTTTGGTGCATTTTCGACTTCAAGCAAGTGCTTGAGGATTCCGCAGATCAGCCCAATACCATCTATAGCAACTTCTTAGCATCCGATTTGAGAAACAGAGAACGTTGAAGTAACAGACCGCTCTCATTGGTACCCTTGCCAAACTCATTCTATTATCAGCAGACTTCGTTCGGTCATTTGCTTCAAGTCACATGATATCTGCTGTAAATCGTTCATAATGTGCTTTGGATCTAAAGTGGCATTAGTGTTATGTCAAGAGGTAAAAGCTAGTTGCTTCTCTCACCTGAGAAACAGTATCTTCGCTATTGGATTTGACCAGAATCTTATCTGTTACCCCTATCTCAACACTCTCTGCTGGGACAAAACTACTATGCTTAGATGTATATTATGAATATGGGCAGATGATATGTGTTCTTATATACCTTCCTGCTTGAGCCAAATAAACGATCAAATCAGCCTGATATACGTTAGAAAAGGAATACCTCTGTTGGGATTTTTGTGATTACCTGCTTCATATAAACACTCTTACTCGAATAATTTGGACCGGTTAGTAGTAACATGCTCGGAGTATGTTCCGTTTTGAAATCTGCATGGGATTTTGACAAGGAACCAGGAGCTTGGGCTCCTGGTTCCCCACCAACTAAGAAAGTATCGTGTAGAACGTACGACGGGACTTCAATTCCTGGAGAATACGACTATCCGAAAAGTTAATAGGCGCCAATAAGGGTTTCCTTACTTAGATTTACCGGCCTCCTTTGAAGTTAATGACATTTTGTCTTGTTAGTTTGGGGCGTGTCAGTCTATAAAAGCTTGCTGCCTGTGCCATCGCAAGGAGACTGTGAGTTATTAGTAAATTCTACCAAAGTGGATGTATAAGGTACTCGCCTATCAAAGGTGGCCACGCACATCTGACGCCTCTAGAAGTACTTTTTCATGTTGAAGTACTCTCTGCGCAAGCTCATATACAATCTCAATCTCCTTCTCTTGAAAACCAAGGTGTAATTAGCGGATTCTATAAGGACTATATAATATAAAAAAATACATACTGCATATTAACTGATATGTTACCTAACTTCTCATCCATCTTTCTCATTCTAAAATCCTTGAAGTATGCCCTGCTCTCGGTGATGAATATGAGCTCTCAATCATTATCTGAGCCTGCAAACGCTGCTTCCCCCCCATCGTTCAATGGAATTGCAATTTTAAAGCCAAGTTGGGGAAAATATATTACATTCACACCAATACCGAGGCTTTTAGAAATGGTACCTGCGATTTCTACTGCGACTTTTTGCAACAAGCTGCTTAAACCATCATAGCTATCTTTTAATTCGTCGATTTCCCGATCTAGTCCCCGCTTGACGACAGCCCTACCTTGTTCCTCGGTGCTATCAATATCGACCTGTAAACTTTAGGACATGCTTCTAGAGGGGGGCTTAACTCATTTACTATATCTTGGATCATCCTCCCAACCCTGTATAGCTGAGCTGCCTCGAAAATCCGAAGAGCCTGGGCCAGTTAGTGTACACGTAGTGGCAAGTGTATCATACTTACTTTGTGAAGCAACGCTAATTCATTTCCGGCTGCGGTTTCCTTAAGTGCATCATGGATATCGATACCGTAGAAAGCAAACTAAGAAGCCTCAGTAATACGCCATGTATTCATCTTACTTTTCCTGACATACAGCCAACAAGGTGGCCCATACTGTGGTCTTGAGCCCAGTAATCTTCCCACTTCCTGTACTGATTCCTTTTCGAAGGTTAACCATAACATGGCGGAGGTTTTTTATATGTTTCAGGCTTTTCGTAAGCTTATTTAGCGGGTTGTTATTGTCTGGGCGCAAATATACCCCAATAAATGCATGACGCTCGCGTATGACATCAATATCTGTACTTGGACGAAGAAAGAATTGCTTGAGTTGGTTTCGTCGCTGAGGGCTATAGGCAAAGCGCTGGAATATTCCATATACTGAAAGACCTTCTTTAGAAGCGGAGGACTTCCTTCCTGGCCCTTGATTAACCTTACTGGGATGAGACTCTGACTCCATGATCTGAAGGGCTATAATAATGTCCTTTCATTCAGAAACCTAGTTCACTGTAAGCCCACCTTTTTTCAACATCGTCGGGCCAGGAGACAGTGACATACATGGCTCCTTATAAGTTGGGAAGTTCTACAGCGCGTACTTGGAAGTATGCTGAAATCCCATCACTAGATGCAGATATCGTTGCTCTTCGCCTTTGAAGGTGAGTGAGTACGGCACCTGCACACCCAATCGTCACTTTATTCTCCATGTCAATTGAGCTAGACATGTGTAGGAGTCTGCCGTCTTGCAATGCGAAGTGTAGACACTCATTATCCATTTGTTCAGGGTCAATTATCCTGTTATGAGGTACTAGAAACCTGATGCGCTGTTCGTGCTCTGAGGATATCTCCAGAGCTATTAGCTTGTTCTTTGCGTTGATGTAGCTAAGCTCTTGTGATGGACGGATGTCCAGCTGATAGGGAAGGTAAGATTGGCTACCTGTTCATTTTTAGGTCTGCCTGATCCTTGATGACTCCTTACTCCTAAACTCACTGGCCTCTTGCTCGGATCCCTGCGTCTCTTGTCTATTGGGGTAGTCGACACGCGGCGAAAGCAAGAGTACTGTAGGCCTAGTATGGATGACCACTAAGACTTAATTAGTACGACTGAAGTGATGGGATAAAATAGTCTACGAACAGGTATCAAATATTTCTATGCCAGCTGATTGCATGTCTCCTAACAAGTAGAGTGTCCCTTCCTGTGCCGAATAATACGAACAACCCACAGTACCGGATTCTTCATGTCAATGGCTACCATTACTTGGCCAAGGACATCATCAGTGAGCTGTTGTATCAAATCAACGGATTGATGAGTACGAATGCTATAGGATAATGACTGTCTCAGAGCGGAAGATGCATATAGGCCGGGAGGATTCAACGAGACAGCAGACCGTACAGCTCTGTTACGGCTATGCCTAGAATCGAGGGAATGGGGTGTGATGTCTGAGTGACACGCCGTTTGTCTTTTCTTCGTGCAGCTCTCCAATGCGTTTGATCATTGGTTTTCTATGAGGCAAATCCTGTTGACTGGAGTTGTTGAAGGTAAATGTGATTGAAAAGCTATCATCAGATAACGTGAGAATGGCTGTAGGCCTTAGGCACTGAATGCTAGAATGTGTCTTGATCATTTTCGACTCGAAATGCGGCCAATTAAAAGGAGATAATTGGTTAAGAATATAATAATAATAATATACATATGTATCTAAAAGCCATATAGTAATGTACACAAATGAGATCTCGTCAATATACATAGACATCATGAGCAAAGACGTCCCCACATTTTCAAACCAATCGAACATGCCTGCTATATCCAACGCCACTAAAGAAAAGCAGCATAAAAGATCATATCAACAGATTCATGGATTTTCGGTTTCTGTTGGGTATGTTGCATTTGTTGCATCTGCAGCCTTCGCTCCTTCTGCAGTAACTTCAAGTCCACTCTTATCGGCGTTGAATGAGACATGAGCGGTTTGTCCGGAAGTGACTTCACCACGAATGATTTTGTCAGCCAGCCTATTGCCGATTTCCTTCGCAATCAGGCGGTTGAGGGGGCGAGCGCCATATCTGGGGTCATAACCTTTCTCACAAAGCCAGTCCTTGATCTCATTATCCACTAGCAGGGTCATCCTTCTGTCGTCAAGCCTTGACTGAAGCTCCTTAAGTCTGATATCGACAATATCCCTAAGAGCTTCTCGGGAGAGTCTCTTAAAAATGATGAATTCGTCGATCCGATTGAGGAACTCTGGGGGATATGCATGTTGCACAACGTCCATGACTGCCTTTTTGATATCAGGAGAAACCTCGTCTTTATCGGACGACTGCTTGTGAGAATGCAGTGGATCTAATCCCACGAGGATATCAGCTCCAAGGTTGGACGTAAGCACAATGAGTGTGTTCCTGAAATCAACCTTGTGCCCCTGGGCATCCGTGAGGAATCCCTCATCCAAGACCTGCAGCAGCAGGGCAGATATATCGCGATGAGCCTTTTCAAACTCATCGAACAACAGAACTGCGTACGGTTTCCGTCTAACGGCCTCTGTGAGCTGACCAGCATCTTCATAGCCAACGTAACCCGCGGGGGAGCCAATTAGGCGACTAATTGTGTGTTTCTCTTGAAATTCGCTCATGTCGAATCTCACAACAGCCGTCTCGGTAGAAAACAAAAACTCGGCCATTTTCTTGCACAATTCAGTCTTTCCAACACCAGTAGGTCCAAGGAACATGAATGAAGCAAGGGGTCGATTTTCTCCACTAAGGCCTGCTCTCTGCATGCGGACGGCGTTGGCAACAGCAGAAAGCGCCTCATCCTGACCACGAACTGACTTCCGCAACGTATCCTCCATCTTGATCAGTTTCTCAACATCTCCAGCCATGAGCTTATTGACAGGAATACCTGTGGTCCGAGAAACCACGTTGGCAATGTCATCCGCCGTAACAGAGTCATGAATCAGACCCTGAGACCCTGAAACTTGCTCCTCGCCTTCTTTTGGCAGCTTGGCTTCGAGACTCGGGATGGTGGAGTATCTCAACTCTCCGGCCTTTGCGAAATTTCCTTCTCTCTGAGCTTGATCAAGTTCGAAGCGAGCACGCTCCAGATCCTCTTTGGTGCGCTTGAGCGTCTCAATTTCGGCTTTCTCCTTCTCCCATGTCTCAGTCAATTTGGCGGCTTCTTCTTTCTTTACTTTTAAATCTTCCTGGAGTTTTTCTCGTCTTTCGCGGCTGCTGACATCGGTTTCCTTGCGCAGGGACTCGAGCTCAATCTGAATAGTGGTGATGTCTCGGTCCAACTCCCGGATTACATCCGGCTTCGACTCTTGCTGTAGTCGCAAGGCTGAAGCAGCTTCATCTACTAGATCAATCGCCTTGTCTGGAAGGAAGCGATCAGTGATATAACGGTTACTGTAGGTGGCGGCCGCCACCAAAGAGCCATCTGTGATTCGTACACCATGATGGACTTCGTATTTGTTCTTAATACCACGCAAAATCGATATAGTGGCGGCAACTGACGGCTCTCCAACTAGGATGGGTTGGAACCGTCTCGCTAAGGCGACATCTTTCTCAATCAGTCTGTATTCATTGAGAGTGGTAGCGCCGCAGCATTGGAGTTCGCCCCTAGACAGTGCCGGCTTCAAAAGGTTGCTAGCATCGATGCTGCCTTCTGCCTTTCCGAGACCAAGTAAAGTGTGTAGCTCGTCGATGAATAGAATCACACCGCCTTGTGCCTCTTCAACCTCCTTGAGGACAGATTTCAAGCGCTCCTCGAAATCACCTCTGAACTTGGCGCCGGCTATAAGTGAGCCTAGATCAAGAGAGATGACCCGTTTATCCTTGATACTCTCTGGGACATCTCCTTGAACAATTCTTTGAGCTAAACCCTCTAAAACCGCTGTTTTCCCGGTACCAGCAGCTCCTATAAGCACTGGGTTGTTTTTCGTCCGTCTCGATAAAACCTGAATAGTTCGATGAATTTCGGCATCCCGGCCTATGACGGGATCCAGTTTGCCGGCCTTCGCCTTGGCAGTAAGGTCGACACCATATTGTTCTAAAGCTGACTTTTCGGATTCACCTCCCAAGTTCATACGGTGGGTGCCGCCGGGAGGGTGTGGGCGTCCATTGGCATAATTGCGAACCAAATGGTGAGGCTGGAATAAGGATGCCTTAGTTGCGACGGAAGGAAGGATCCGGGTCTGTGATGGTAAACGGAACTGGTGAGAGGGGTGGAATATACGGTTTGACGTTGATAGTGCTGAGGAGCGCAACAGTCGACCTCGTGTAAGCTGTAACCTTGAAGCCATGTTTAATTTCTAGCAATGATTCGAGATTGGGGTGGTTCAGGTGCGACTTCAAGCCATTCAAGCCTACAGAGTAGACTATGAGATGCCTATATACCCCAGCAACCCCAAGCATCGTGACGCTTCTCGAAAGCTCCACCGCGGCGACAACGGTGAGTGGCGGAAGCTCAACAAGAGGGCCGACCAGCTCCGTCACGGATCACGTGCGGCCCCATCGAGGGGCTATTTGGTGGCCGCCGAAAATTTCACACCTTGAGTGGATCTTCTGCCGAAAAAAAATTGCTTTCGAACACCTTTCCCCTTCTACACCCCTATATATTACTCCTCTTCTTCCCCCTTACTTCTATTTCCAACCACATATTTAACACACATTAATCACTCACAATGGGTTTCACCGACTTCGTTTCTGACGCTGGCCTCACTCGTACGTATTCTTTATATTTCCTCTTCCCCCCTTCGTTCTTTACTTGATTCCTTTCATGTTTCCCAGAAGCTAATGTTACCCCTCAGTTGCCAACAACTGGTTTGCCACCAGGAGCTACGTTATTGGGTAAGTTCCTTTGCATCATCCTTTTCCCTACTGTTGCATCGATGTTCCATCTGGTTTTTGTATGATGAAAATAAATTGGTCCGTGTTTATGAGGCGGATTAAGACCCCGCTGCGAGATTACACAACAATTGCGAGCAATCGCGTTTCTGATATCCAGGAAGAAAATTTTTTCTCTTTGATTCGTTGACTGTCTACACTTGCTATGAAGACTATTATGGTCAATGTTTTTGAATTTCTCATGACTGACTGGAAATTAGCGATGCTCCTTCTCAGGCCGATGTCGTGACCTTCAAGGCCTTTACCAGCGCCCCTGACGCCGAGAAGTACCCTCACGCTGCTCGTTGGTACAAGCACATTGCCTCCCACGAGGCTGAGTTTGGCTCTCTCCCTGGTGACGCCTCCAAGGCCTACACCACCTATGGCCCCGAGTCCGCAGAGCTCCCCACCAACCCTAAGGACAAGCCTGCCGATGATGATGACATGGACCTCTTCGGCAGTGATGATGAGGAGGAGGACCCTGAGGTCGTTAAGGAGCGTGAGGCTCGTCTTGCTGAGTACAAGAAGAAGAAGGAGGCCAAGCCTAAGCCCGTTGCCAAGTCCCTTGTGACTCTTGAGGTTAAGCCTTGGGGTATGTAACCTTTCCTTTCTATCAAATTTGCATGTTCTAACCAATATCCCAGATGATGAGACCAACCTTGAGGAGATGGAGGCCAACGTCCGTCAGATCGAGAAGGACGGCCTCGTCTGGGGTGCCTCTAAGTGGGTTGCTATCGGTTATGGTATCAAGAAGCTCCAGATCAACCTTGTCGTTGAGGACGAGAAGATTTCCCTTGACGAGCTTCAGCAGGAGATTGAGGAGGATGAGGACCACGTCCAGTCCACCGATGTCGCTGCTATGCAGAAGCTGTAAATGAAATTTATGAAGGCAAATGGTGTGATGAAGGATTATTTCATGTTATTGAACGGAAACCAAAGTCATGAATTTAAATAACTAGAACTCGACCGGTTACTGTCCGGTCGTTTTGATGAAATCAAAAAATCAAAAATACCCCCCTATAATCATACATTCCCCATCTCCAGTAAATCTTCATGTACGTTATATCGGGCTACCGCGCAATAATTTTGAAGGCAATCAAACGTTGAGTACGTGGTGAGTAAGTGGTAAACAACGATGGTGCCCAACCTTGCCTTCACTTGGGCTGCTGCGTTTCTCAACGTGGGGTTTGTGCGGAAACCACCAGATGGATGCACAATTGGTCTTAAATACCCGCCGTAGAAGCTAGACTGCTCCGGAACATCGTTAGTAAGCTTTGCTGATATCGACGCTCAATCACTCCAGCGCCATCTGGAGATTCGTGCATTCCTGTGGCACAACCTGACAAAGATTCACGAGTCTTAATAGATCTGCCTCTATCAATTTATCAGGTTACACTGCTGATTATGGGTTTCATCTCACGCTTGATCACGTTCCTCGGACTCGTCCTACTTGCTCATGCGTAAGTGCCGCGATGTCCTTAAGCAATTTAAATCACCTGGTGATCTTTGGACGAATTGCTAACCAAGAACTCTGGGTATCCAGGGGCTACTCCGCACATGAGCATACGGTTCTGCACAGCAATGCCCGTGTCTCTTCCGCGTCTGCCGCTCTCCCTCAAGACATCGTCATCGAAGCTCTAGTATCCCTCGTCATTGTTTCAATGGGTCTGGTGCTGGGCGCGCCCAAATTGAAGCCGATTAGCTGGAGTCAGTGGGCTGGAGAGATTGAGAGGGAAGGTGGTGGCCGGAATCCCTACCGGAGACTGGAGGAGAGGTATAACTTCTGGGATGTGCGGGTATGTGCTATTCTATTCTCCCTTTCCGATGGATCTTTGTCTATAGGATATATTGCTGATTGTCCAGGGTAAACGGGAGGAATTTGCGGAGTGGATTAAGAGAGAGAATCCTCTGAAGGAGTGACTTGGGAATTTTCATAAAAGCTATTTGGGATGGCACTTTACATGTACAGCTACATCAGTCAAGAGTAATGAATAAGTCGTTGCTTCGGGGTTACTGTCCTTACTATGTTGCTCGGGATTAGCTGTGTAGGCTGGTCTTTAGCTGACTATATATGGAGCAGGTGTCGAGTACGAGGTAAGGTATAGGGTGTCGAATGTTAGTCTTGGAAGATGCTTCTCTGTATGTGTCTTCTGTGCTGTTGGTTCGATGAATTGCGCAGAACTAACATACAACCTTCTAATGTACTTCTCAATACTCTTGAGAATAACCATAAACCGCTTGACACAATCCTCTGACCCCTTTAGGGTGATGAGGTAGCTACCGACCTATTTATCAAACCCTAGAGCATATCTATCTCCCCACGGACAGTCCGACGGTCCAGCAGCAAGCGCCCAATCTCCAATAATCCATAGAATCCAGAATCATCCGTTAGCCCCCAACAAGCCCACGGAAAAATACCAACACTAGTCCTACTCAACTTCTATCCCACTACAGCAAGAACCCTATCCAAACAAGTCACCATCCGAACATCCAACCCATCCATAACCATAACCATGTAAACTAAACAATAGAACCCCAAATCCCCGACCCTTCCCCCTACATCCCCAAACCACCAGACACATATCTATTAACAACAACATCCAAGCGTCGGAACAAACCGCAGAAAAACGGAACATGTCTCACATACCCCAAACCCACTACGCCCACAAGAAAAACAGCAACACAAAACCGAGCACCCCCGATGCTCCACGAACGCACCTTCTGTTGAGCCCATGGGCGAAACAGCTCCTCGCAATCTATAGTTCCAACAATTCTATACGTACTAATCCACCGCTCATCCTGTCTTACAGTTGGGTCTATCTAGCAGAAGCACTATTGACATTCTACCGTGGGCGCTATGTATAGATCAACATGGTGGGTTTCACGGGGGCTCGTGAGCCTATTTGGTCTGGAGTTAGTGCTTTCTCGGCATTGGGGGTAGTGCTGTGTGTGATTGTTATTGCACTTCTACGGAGTAGAAGGGTTTCGGTCCGGGGTATGGTTGCCCCCTGGGGGTATTTTATAGGGTGCATTTGGTGGCTTTTGCGAGGTATATATGATATGGGACTTGTCTTGCGCTGCGATAAGACTTTCATTATCTAGGTATACTTCTCTATATGACGGAAATGGGATATTGGCGGCTAACTTGATCGTAATGGTGGCTCAGTGTGGCTGCGCTTGTTGTTCGAGGCTGGGTATCGTGTCTCGCTCGAACTGTGGGGGTCGGACAGGAACAAGAACATGTCCAATGGACCGGAGTACCCAGTGATTACGCGAAAACGGTGAGGATTGAAGGGTGGCAGTACTATGTAGGTACCCTATGGGCCAGTGGGATCGAGGAGTGCTACAGTTGTGCCAGGGTGAGGTGAGCACTGAGGCTCTACGGATCTACAACGGGCTTTGTAAGGCAGTAGAGTATGTAGTGGTACATACAGAGCACTCCGTCCTAGGGAGACTTTATTATCGGTTTCGAGTTTACTAGGATTACCTCGGAGGATTGAGATATAAAAGAACCCAACACTGGCAAGCGAACAATCAAAGAAGGCCGTCATGTGGACCTGGAGGGACCACTGGACGCCGCACGAGCTGAACAATAAAGACAGACGGACGGTAAGGCATGGGGCTTCGGAGTACTAGGTACTTAATACTACTGATATCCAGGAGGATCGTGTGTGACTGTGTTACATACCCAGAGAAGAAGAACAAAGGACCCCCATAATAATATTATCACATTAATTGCTAGACTCCACCCATGCGGCAGATTGATGGAGACGACATTATGTTGACAGGGCCAGGGAAATACAATGCCATTACCCTGTTCCAGAATGGTAAGAGGGAAAAAAGAAGAAGGTAAAATGGAAAATTTGGAAACCCCAATTATTTAGCCTTGTTTTGGATGTCTGGGGATAGAATGACCCTTTTCGCTTCATTAACCGAAATTTCCTTTTTGACATTCTTCCTTTTTTTCCCTTGCATTTGCCATGGGGGTGTGAATGGGAAGTCTGGCCATTGGTTCTCCGTACTTACCATGCACTGTTTCTTTTCTTTTCTTCTTTTTTACTTTTCTTACCAGGGGGAAGGTGTTTGAGCCATCGAGATTCATTCGTTCTGTATTACAACGCCCTGCATGATTGGTACCTTACGAGATGGTTGGAACTTTCAATTTGGCCCTTGTTGCCATGTCTTGGATGGGATGAGTTGATCAACACTAGGTACATTTGTCAGTGTCAAAATGGTTGCATACGCAGACGGTACAGGGGATGGGGGGGGGCATCAATAGTTTCTACCAACTTGGGCCGTCATTATCCAGTTACCCTGTACTTCGGGAATGAAAGTAGTTGTGTGCAACCTGATCAATGAAGCGGGAATTGTAAAGGTGGTGACACAGAAAGGTAAGGTGGCGGGACTGGGCGAGATCGAGGCTCAAGCCTCGAACGTACTGGAACCTGTACACGTACGGTAATCGCGCCATCACATTCTCCATTCCCGAGGAGAGACAGTGGGTGGCTTGATTCTGGTTGAAGGAGTAGAACACGGGAGGCTGAGACCATGCCCCGGGTGACTAAACCCCATTGGGAAACTATTAGATTATCTGCGGTCTTGGTCCATGCGGATCAAGGACTTGGGATGCATTGGTCAAAGTCTTGGGGAGAAGTCTTGTTTGTCACTAGGGGAGTGAACCCAGCAACTTTCTTCCCGATGACAAAGAATTATTTATTTATGTATTTTTTCCAAATTCTTTTTTATTGTCTTTTGCTGGGTGTATGTCTCTGTTTAGAGCGAAAAATAGAAGAATTGTCTCATTACGTGTGCTGCTGATGACGAGTAAAAGGATCTCACTATTAGTCTCGAGAGGAGGATCTATTGAGTCCAATGTAATCCGTGGATAGGTATGATGTCCATGGACGGATTGGAGTACCTCTCTCTGTTTAATCATAGATCTTTCTGGTGGTCAGAAAATCAACAAAGAGGGAATCAGACAAGGGGGGAAAGTAGGTTTTTTTTTTTAAAAAAAAAGAAATAAAAAAATTCAATAAACAAACAATACCAAAAGATCGAAGGAGAGTGGGGAAAAACAGAAAAGAAAACAAAAGAAAAGAAAAGAAAATACACCCTTTGAATGGAACGGTTGAGAATTGTATAGGGACCAAGTGGTCATTGGGCCAGAGCGGGTAAGGCAGTGGAACCCGCAGCTGACGATGTGTCGCGGTGGCCAGCCAAAAATAGTATGAAGCATACGCAACCCTCCAAACCTTCGACTTGTGTTTGCGGAGGTATTCTCACCAATGACAAGGGTTTTTCCTTGGGAATTTCTTATTTACCCTACCGACTATGGCTATGAGAATGATCCTGTTAACAGGGCTTAGACCCAGGATACCCTAGACTGAGTCTCGCAAGGTTTTCCTACTGGGAGAATTGGTCGGGAATGGGAGTCGAAATGTTAACATATTTCCTTCTCTCTCTCTACCTTTCTCAGACTAACCCTTCTTTAGAATGAAAGTGGAGCCCCTAACATGCAGATACGATTGCCACTAAAGGCGCAGACAGGGCTGATGGGGAGATTGGTGACTTGACACCGAGGCTACTATTACTAGATCCTTAACTGTTCACATGTATTATTAGTATTTGGTATTATGGTTGTTTTCTTTTTTCAAACACTGATTCTCAATTTACATTTACCTATTATTAGAGATATCCTTTTTTTCCCTTTAATTTAAAATTTTTTCCTTATTATAATTCTTATTATCATCCCGTCCTTGTCTATTTAAAGACTCCACTGCGCCCTGTCATCTTTGTTGACCCTTTTCTTTCCCGGAGTAATATAAAGGAACCCCTACACTCGTTTCCTATTTCTTCCAGCAATTACACTCGCTTGTCTTCCCACTGCGTGTCACCCACCATCTTCAGATCATCCCGACCGTCTAATTGATCATCTGATCTATACAATCGTCAAAATGCGTGCCACTTTCGTCCTCGCTGCCTTTGCCGCTGTGGCTGCTGCCCAGTCCTCTTCTGCTGTAAGAACCTTCGAAAGATCTACTGTTACTCTTCTAGTATGCTAATCTGAATCTCTCTTCAGCAAGAGACTGCCACCGGTGTCGAGAGTGCTACCGGTACCGGCGTTGAAACCGGCTCTGCCTCTGCCTCTGCCACCGGTAGTGGTGTTGAGACCGGCTCCACTGCCATTCCCACCGTCACCTCTCAGCCCGTGATCCCCTCAGTCACGGCTACTGATGCCCCTACTACCCCCAGTGGTGGTGCTGGGTCCTCCGGTGCTGTCTCCGGCTCTAGCGGTGCTGCTTCCTCTACCCTCGTGAAGTCCACCAGCGCCGCCAAGAGCTCTGGCGCTCTTACTTCGACCGAGACCTCCACCAAGACCAAGTCGGCCGATGAGTCCTCCAGCACCAAGGGCTCCTCTACCAAGTCCAGCTCCGCTTCCTCCAGCACCTCCGAGGGCGCTGCCCCCATGGTTACCGCCGGCCCTCTCGGTCTGATTGCCGGTGCCGCCATCGCTGCTCTCCTGTAAAGGGACAACTCGTGATCGATCTGGTGCTTGGTCATTGACAATAGTCGCTTCCAACCTTCCCCCAAGCAACAATGTGTCCCCAAGCGAACTTGTGCTCTATGGACCTCCCACCTCCGACCGTTCTAGATACTCGGGATGGCGGAAACAACTCAAGAAAGAATGAGGCATACGGATACTGAGGTTCATTTCCATACTCCATATGTATCATTGCTGGGATGGACGTTTCATTCCTTTTCTTTTTCTCGTCTAATCCGTTAAGTCGCCGCTGTTTCCACAAGAGACGCTTAATTTTCGCCGCGCACATATGAAACTTGTCTTTTCTTCAACAAAGTTTTAATTATAATATCATAATGAGGACACGCTACGGTAAATAGGAATTCCATGTTCTGAGGAAATCCGTTATGACAACTGTGGATTCGAAAGTATATCGTAGTTGTGATCAACTGTAGAGTAGATCCACCTGTAGCGTCTATCAGAACTGCCCAGTTCAACCTTTCTTCCCCACTCCAGATAGCAGACGATCGTTCCAGAAGTTCAAGCAATAGGGGTCCGTCTAGCCTTCAACCCAAAGATTACCATCCGGTAACCCAAAAAATTAAAGATAGGAGATCCGACAATGACAGGAAGGAGAAGTGGGTCCATCAAGTGGGCCAGTTTAAGATGTCGTGTCAATAGCTTAACAGTCGATCTATCTCATATAGAGCCGCGACAGGGATAGACAGATTGCATCTAATATCAGAGCAACTCGGATGGAGTCCAGTACTTACTGTGCACGCAGTGCAGATAGACCCCGTACCCATGAGTGATCCACCGTGCTAATTGGAAGCAATACCATGGACATATGCATACTAAATCTAAGGAATAATCCAACGATTATCACAATGCGCGTTCTTCGGAATGTCATACATTGGTAATGATGTGTACATTTGGAGAGATCACAAAGCAGGTTTCGATGTAGATACAAGCATACATATACATACATAGCTAGCCGTCCCCTCGAATGCCAACGGCATGACACCAGATAACCTCCGACGCAGGTACAATTATTAGAAGGTTTAGATTGACAACCAGGGATATCAGACTTAGCGGTATGACAGTATCAGCCCCTATCAAGAACTCCTTACGGACCTAGATAACCCTTGGAAGTTGAGGTAAAAGAATGTGGGCAATGGTGCACCTCCCACCAAATCAACTCGAATCACTAGACCGTCCCATATAGATGTATTCGATGCACAGACAAAATCTTTCCTCGAGAACTTCCAAATAATCACTCTATTCCCGATCAGGAAGGCACTAATAACACTTCCTAAAACGCGCACGCGTTGGTCACCTGACGGTGACCGCGTTTGTTTGGCAACCATGGAACCGATCGGGCCTAGTCCCGTCAGCTTCACATCATCAAAACAAAAGCTGAGGGTGTTTTGGGGGCAACCGAACTTTGGGTCCCAGAGCCGCAAATCTATTCACCTATTCTTTTTTTCCCTTCTTCTAAGGCCAATTCATAGATCTTCAATACCACCCTCCCCCTTAATTGGTGCATATTGACCGGGGAGCTGAGTGGACTTACATTTCTCTGGAATCTACCTTTCGCACCACCCACTCTCCCCATCCTCATATCAAGTCTATATAACTCAGGGTCCCAGATAATAATATATATAAAAATGGTAAGTAATATTAGCGTCACTCGATCTGCAATAAGTAACCAACCCAATTGAAACCCCAGGTCTCAAGCCTAAAACGTCTCGCCGCGGACCACGCCGCCCTCCACGACGACCTCCCCCCCAACTACCTCTTCCCCTTAGAGGACTCATCAGATGACCTCACCCAACTCACCACCCTGCTGGCTGGTCCACAGGGCACCCCGTACAGCCAAGGCCTTTGGCGCGTCCACCTAAAGATGCCAGACGACTACCCCAAGAGCCCGCCAAAGGCGACATTCAAAACGCGCATATGGCATCCGAACGTGGAGGAGTCGACGGGCGCGGTGTGCGTCGACACACTGAAGCGGGACTGGAAGGCGACGCTGACATTAAAGGATGTTCTAGTTGTGAGTTTGCATGGCCATATTCTTCTTTTCTAGGGGAGAAGAGAATTGGTAAGCTAATGCAGTGGTTTGCGATATACAGACAATTTCGTGCTTGCTTATTTACCCGAATCCGGATTCGGCATTGAATTCGACGGCGGGGGCGCTGTTGCAGGAGAATTATGAGGTGTTTGCGCGGCAAGCGAAGTTGATGACGTCTATTCATGCGCCGGTGCCGACGGACTTGAAGGATGCGGTGGCGGAGGCTAAGACGAAGGGGGAGGATTCTGGGACGACGATCCCGGAACAAGAGGAGCCTCGCTTACTGCGTTCGCGGAAGGGTGTAAGAGTGCAGTCTGTGACGATGAAGAAGAATACGAATGCCCGGAAAATTGCGCCGCGGCGACAACAACAACAACAACAACATCATCATCATCAATCTGATAATCAAGAGACGGAGAACCCTGCTGAAGAGCGACAGCTGGACACTCGTCATGAGATCGATATACTAGTGTCAGACGATGAATCCGAAAACCTTTCCAACGCCAGCAAAGAGAACGATCCATCATTATCGCCGTCCCCCGTCAAATTTGCTTCACCGAGCCCTAGGAA
The DNA here is from genome assembly GCF_009176365.1 of Aspergillus alliaceus. NCBI lineage: Eukaryota > Fungi > Ascomycota > Eurotiomycetes > Eurotiales > Aspergillaceae > Aspergillus > Aspergillus alliaceus. The sequence continues at coordinate 38,241 of NW_022474786.1, forward strand.
AAACGTCCTTGGAAAACGCCCCTTGTCCGTCTTAACCCTACCTGTGGATATCGATCCCTTCGCAATGGATTCAGAAGACAGTGACCTGGAGGGAATGACAGGAATGACAGCGTCGGAGAAGAACATTGCAGCGAATCATCACAATGACAACCCAGAATACGCTCCTTCCCCACAGCGAAAATCGCCAAAGTTGTCCCTCCGCAGCAAAGGGTTCAATTCTTCCGGCCGCATACGGGAAGAAGTCAAGATATTCGAAGATGCTCCAGAGCCACTCGATCTGGGCTGCCATCGCAGCGGGGACGGCAAAGAAAATCATGGCTCCCTGAGCGGCTCGAAAGAGATCGGCATTGCTTCTAAAAAGGTTCACCCGACCTGCCCTCCAACTTCGCTCGTTCCGTCCTGTACATCTGCCCCGTCCAGCTCTAAGGGTTCAAAGGCAGTGTCGGGTACACGAAAGGTATCGGCCCCCAATATTAAAAAGGCAAAACCGAGGGTAGGCATTCGCAGGTTATGAAGTTGGTTTGTGATTGAATACTGTGCTATAGTTTGGTTGAGTCCTTGGTGCATTGAGGCAAAGGATTGGGCCTGGCGTTTCCGGGGAAGAATTAGATTGAATTTTAATGGGTAGGCGTGTTGGCTGCATCCTTTTCTACAAGCAGTGTGTCTTTGGGAAGGGCTTTTGCATATTCGTTGGACAATCTGTTTTGAAATGCTTTGGTTGGTTATGATACATACATATAAAGTACAGCACTACTAGGAAGTAGGTAGTAGTAGTCTTTGATTATTGACGTTACTACTCCTGCTACTCCTATGTCAGCCTGAAGAAATATACCATCCGAAATCGCCTATTCAATCATAAGTTATGCAAACATCTAAAACGAATAATCAAATTTTCCTTGAGGTTCCTCATAATCGATCCTCGATCCATACTAGAGATACTATCTCGTGACGTCCGATTCCCCTGATCCCTTAGCTCTTGAATTGGCTCCTCGCGTGGGGAATAGTATACTACTTCCAAGCTTGACCATTGACCCTTCCTCCCCGTGAGTAAAGCTGCGACTGATATAAACGACGCAAGGCAGCCGGTGCAGTGGGACGATCCTGCAAGTTTGGGAGGCTCACAACCATTATAATGAAGATAACAAATTAACACGCTAGACTAATTAGAGCAGTAGTACCAGAAGAAAGAGGGCGGATCCGCAACAGTCCACATCTGTTGGCAACATATATGATGGAACTGTGTGACAGCCAATGTATATCAATATACGACCGTTGTGATAGGTCTGCCAAACAGGCCAAAATCGGGATTCTCGAGAATGCAAACACACATTCGATGGCGCGAAGTGAAGTCTCGGACCTCTACAGAGCGTAGGGGTTTACAGACCGAATCGTGAGACAACTATGAAAAAGCAAAAGGGTCAGTTGAGACACAAAGAGGGAACAATCTAGGAAACACATACGGAGGACTCTTAGACAAGTCGGTCTTCAGTATGATGGGAATGCGGGACATCTCAGTGACGTCTTGAATATACTCTCCGTCCTCTTCCCTAAGCTTGAAAAGCTGTAGGTATTTCTCCTTGTTGGTCAGTTTCGCTTCGGGGGCGTCACCACTGATCGTGGCAATCTTCGGATCGGATCGGGTCCGGTGAGGGGATTGTTGAAGGTGACCATTGCGAGTCGGGGAAGGTGGCATGCTCTGAGTCGAGCGGTCGGCAGATGAGTTTAATGACACACCTGCAGCCATCTCAGTGACTTCGGAGACGTCATCGTCGTCATCGTCGAAGAGAGCATCCACATCGTTAGTGGATATGGTTCCGGTCTCGGTCTGCTTCCGCATAGCTTCCTCCCTCTCGCGAGCGCGTTCTCTAGCAGCTTCTACTTCACGCGCGGCCGCCGCTGCCTGAGCAGCACGGGAGTTTGCGGGCTTTGGACGTTCATCTTCAGGGATATACGCAGAGGACGGGACACCCTTCTCCCAGTAAAGCTCCAGAACTCGGGTTTCCTTGCGGAATTCGGCCTTCTTCAAGGGCAGCTGGTCACAATGGACACGCTTCTCAAAGCCATACTCCGGAATGAGGACATCAAAAGCAGACTCATAGACGCAGAGGACAATACCCTCACTGATTAGGTCCCCGCCAATCTCCTGTCTCTTCCTGTCCATGGCACGGCACGCTTCAATGTGCACGCTCTGCTCCTGAGCATTGTGGGCAGAATCCTTCTTGTTGTTGCAAACGTCTGCAGTCTTGCTCAGTGTTTCAACATCATCCGAGAACTCAGCGGCGCCATTGGACAGGATGGCCTCTAGTTGGCGATGTACAATGATATCTGCGTAGCGACGAGATGGGTTGGTGAAATGAGTGTAGACTGGCATGTTGAGAGTGTAGTGATGGCGCTGGTCATCCTGCACGTTGCTGGCCACGTAGTACTTGGCACGCTGCATAGCTTTGACCAGAAGTGTTTCCATTCCCTAAATGACGTTAGGAGTACTGCATTATCGCAAATAGGCTAAAAAGAGGTATTTCCCCCTTTAACTCTGAAAAGAAAAATAAACTTACCTTGCGTAAATCATCATCCTGGACCTTGCAAAGACTGCTCTGCAAAGTCCCACTGCTCGTCGAGTCTAGCCCAAATCCAAGCCTATTCATCCTGTCGATGAACGAGTGGAGGCGGCGCACATTAGGCGATGGCTGACGACGGAGGAATGCCTTATCGGGCAGGGCAGTCACCAATTTACGAGCAACGAAGAAGTTGGCTTTGTGACTCAGTTCCTCCACAATGTCCCGCACAGGAGAGGAGTTGAAGATGTTGCTTTCAACTGGAACATTCTCATCATCCGTCTGGTATAGTAACCGCAGAGGAGGTAAATGCGAGACCCGGTTACCGAATCTCGCTTCGCGGAATTTCGAGGCCACGGCCTGCAACACTGTTAGTCACGGAACGGAGTCGCCATCCGGGCGGGTGAGCAATAAGAAATACATACGTATAGTGCTCGAAGAGTCTCAGCCTTTATTTCAGGCACAGAAAGATCTGAAGCTCCCTGGACCACAGCATCCACTTCCTCATAGCTCAGCCGACCAGCACTCTTGATGATGCCCTTGCCAATCCAGACATCGTCGTCAATGGCACCAGTCTCAGGATTAGCCTTAATCACGACACTGACCGTAAGACGGTCCTCTCCAGGAAGCAAAGAGCAAAGCTCAGTAGAGATGCGCCGCGGCAGCAAGTTGACTAGTCGGTCAACGAGGTAGACGGCAGTGCCTCGTTTCTTTGCTTCACGGTCAACCAGAGAATTAGCTTTAACAAAGTGAGCGATGTCGGTGACGTGAATTCCAATCTCCACTTTGCCGTCTCCAAGAGGCTTGAAATGGTAAGCATTCTCGAGCTCCTTGGTTCCACTAGGAACGACGGTGAACGTCGTGTCCTGACGGAAGTCGCGGCGAGAGGCGAGAAGAGCTTCGCCCTGGCTAGAAACCGACCAGTCCTCCCAGCCAATGCTCTTGAGGACAGCATCAGAGAACTCGTCGGACCCGAAGTTGTTGTCACGGAGGAGCGCCTCGGTTTCAACCCTCAGGTCGCCCATTTCACCCAACTGCTCAACAAGAGTCCCAAAAGGATGCAAGGACGTGATGGGCCATCGCTTAATGCAAGCAACAAAGATGCGGTTGGCGTAGTCCTGGTGTTTCTCGACGAAATCGCGAGGCGCCTGTTCCGTAGGGATGGCGATGAGGGGAACACGCTTGTCGGTAGGCTTAAACCAGACAATCTTAGGCTTGTCCTGCTGACGATCGTGTTGCGAACGGCCATGAGGGCCATCTCTGGCAAGCCGTTCAGCTTCTTGCTTCTCCTTCGTCGCCTGGCTACTGGGACGCAGGAGTCCGAGAGTGCCCGAGAACATCTGTCCGGCAATACGTTCAATTACAGCCACGACATGACCAGCGTACAGCGGCTTCTGATCATCACTGATCTCATCTTCCTCGACCAAGAGGAGGCTCTGACCCTCCACTTCGACATCGTCATTCTTCTTTTGTGTTGGGCGCTGGCGAAGACTGCCGCGGCGGCGGATGCTGCCGTCAGGACCGACCTCCTGGCGGTCTCCATTGGCACCGGAGTCAGATCGAGAGAGCTTATCGCTTCCAGCATTGCTACCGGTGCGTGCGTCAGTGATGTCTTTGCGTTTCTTCTTCTCTTCCTTTTCGCGCTTCTGAGACCACACTTCATCAACATCCAGGAGTTCAATGGCCACGTAGTCGCCCTCAAGAGCACGGTTTCGGTCTTTGCTGCCACAGATGAAGATATCCGCATCCAGGTCTGGAGTTGTAACGTATGCATCGGAACGGTTTTTCTTGTTGACCCGCAGGATACCGGCTACTAGTTGACCATTGCTCAATAGCGCAGGAAGGTTGGCCTGAGGCAGATATGGGGTGAATAAAGTCTTCCGCTGCTGCTGCTGCTGCTGCTGCTGCTGTTGGGCAGACAGCTGGGGAGGAGCATGCTGGCTGGCTTGGAGACCCAGGCCCTGGCCGTTCAGCTGGCCATTTTGTTGGAGAGCCTGAAGCTGTGCAAGCTGCAGCGGGTTCAGCTGTTGACCGCCGCCAAACATCTGCGGTGGGGCCATGACTACCTGACCCTGGGGTAACTGAATGAGCTGCGGCTGGCTAGGATACTGGAACGAGCCGATGGAGCCGATGGATTGGTTCATCGATGCACGCGCACGGTGACCGGGCTGGAACCCACTGCCCTGTTGTCCAAAACTCTTCTGCTGATCCTGACTCTGACCCTGGTTGTTTGGTTGGCGCCAGTTGCCGTCGAAGTTCCGAGACGAAGTACGAGCATGGCCTGTCTGGCTTCCGCGACGTGGGTTCTCTGAATCATTCGACTGTGGAAATTGGAATCCACCAGCGCTACGGCCGGATATAGAGCCCCGGTTGCTGCCCACAGCCATAGACTGACTACGGCCATGTCCGCCAGACCGAATGTTGCCGGCCCGTTGCAGACCCAGTCCCTGAGGAACTGGTGTCGTGGAAGGAGTGGACTTGTCGTCCGAACCTGCTGCATTATCGGATGATTCACCTCCAGCACTGGGGATAGGGAACTGAAATCCGGATGCCGTTCTCTTCTGCTGGGCGAGTTCGGCAGCCTTCTTGGCTTCAGGCAGCGCAAGCGAGTGACGTCGCTGGTGACCACCACCACCTGGGGGTCCCCCTCGGCCACGACCGTGACCTCCATTCTCATTTTTCGGCTGGCTGCTTTGGGGCTGATTATAATCAGAATACCCTGAAGCTCCGGAAGACGGAGCTGGAGGAGGTCCCATACCCAAGCCAGGGAGGGCTGATTGGTTGCGGCGGTGCGAATGCTGCCCGGGGCTGTTCATCGGAACACCAAGCTGTTGCTGAGCAAGTTGAGGGAACTGGAAGGCATTGAGCTGAGGGGAAACCCCACCCATAGACGCACCACCTTGGAGTGAAGGAGAGAACGCAGAGACCTGACCCAACTGCTGAGGCTGTAGGAGTCCCATGTTAACATACTGTTGGTGGGTAGCTGCGATTTGTTGTTGTTGCTGCTGAAGCAGCTCAATCTGTTGCTGAATCGCTAATTGTTCCACTATTATCAGGTCTGTTAGTGAAATAGTTTGGACTCACGAGGTCAGAAAGGGGAATTATTGGTCTGTCCACCACATACTCATAAGAGGAGTTAATTCTGATGGGCTTCTTCGATGAGCAATGTGAAGCTTGCGGCCCGTCGGACCGGGAACCCCGGATTGACCCTGTTGATCCATCTTCCCTAATGAATAGAGACCGGATTATGTGTGTAGGAGATGGAGTTTCTGCGCCGAAGACAAGAGAGTGTTGAAGGATGACTCGTTAGGAGGCTGTTTACAAACCCAGGCCGACCGGGGGAGAGAGCTTGGATTTGGGGCAAAATGCTTATGAGTAGTATACTAGATAGAGAATCGATAGGTCAGCAGGTGCGGGGCGATTGTAGAAGTGGAATGAGGGTGAACGAGAGAAGATCAGAGAAAGGGGACGTGAAGAAGGTAGTAGAGTAGCATTGTGAATTGATGGAAGTTGCGATGATCCCATAGCAGTTGCCTGGGCTTAAGGATAGCATCACTGAAATAGAGGAAAGAGGCGATGGCAGAATGTCGGTGAATAGGAAGCTTAGAACTGTGGGGTGACCAAGAACAGGATGTTGAAGTTCCTTCAGAATGCGTACCTGGTCAAAATGATCGTCCGACGTTGAGGAATGCTGCTGTATGACGTCTTTTTTGATCTCGCCTCCTTTCCCCTTTTCGCACCAAGCGGGATTTGCTTTTTATACAAGTGAAACGATGAACCCGCAGAAAAGAAAAGAAAAAGACGAAAAACAATAAGCAGGGGATTCAATGCTGAGAGAATCCACACGAAATAATCCAAATATATTCAATCAAAAATAATGACGTTGGGAATGGGCGGCGGAGGGATAGCCTCTGATTCAGAGCCGAAGGAGAGGATGAAGCTTGACGAATTGGGGGGGAGGTTTGGGAGAAGCAGAGAGGGGAACCAAATAAGCGGATGGAAAGCTGACGGTTGACCCCAAATTGCCCATACAGCTCACAGACCACGTACTGAAACACCCCCGAAAAACCTCACGGAACAACTTCAAATTTCTTGTTTTTAAAACCTTGTGCGATTTCCGAAACGGTGTCGCCTCTCTTTTTTGCGTTTGGAAAATAAAACGTTTCCCTAATTGATGTGGATTGTACGGAAGAGATCGGAGTCTCTCCTAAATACTTCCAGATGAAGAAAAGGGGGGTGGAAGGCAACTCAGTGTGAAAATCTTAGTTGGCGTCCTTCTTTAAAGGATGAGAAGTTCATCCCTTAATGGAAAGATTGATACGATCAAGTTTCCTTTTCTCGCGGTGGATCAAAATGTACGAGGCCGAAGCACGAAGTATCTGACCACGAAGAGAGAATGACAGACAAATAAATCTGATAGAATCCAAAGGTAATTAATTGATAGTCCTGAAGGAATGATCGGGGAAGTTGCTGTAAGAGGAAAGAGGGAGGGAAAATTCTAAAGGAGAGAGAGAGAGAGATGAAGAGAAGAGGGTAGAGGAGAATGAAGAATGAAGATGAAGATTCAGAAGAGAGAAAGAAGATGGAGGTTAGTGTACGAGGTACCTCTCTTAGTGGTGGTGGTAATGGTATAATGGGAATCAATCAGGTCGAGAGAACAATACAGTACCTATAGAGGCCCCCCCCCCAAAAAAAAAGCGATGTGGGGGAAAATACAACAAAACAGAAATAGGAAAACGGTTAAATGAATGGATCATAGTAAACAATCATGGTCGGGATTGAATCTGAAGAGAAAACTTGCATATCATTTCATTCTTTGAAGCTACCTGAAGGCCATACATATCTCGCCATTTGCTCTTCTACTGTACTCTCCTCAATGATCAGCAATGATGTAGATAGTAATGACAAGCAAGAGGCGAAAACTCGGGTTGGATCGAACCTAGCTGTCACAAATTCAATTAAGGCAAAGTTTCCATATCTTAAGGAGGTCAATACCAAGGGTCCAGTCTACTACCCAATGGCCCATATATCTTGGTTCTTTCCTGTCACTGGATTTGTTCTTCTCTTTCCTTATTTACACTTTTTCCTTTCTTTTTTACTCTTCCTTTATAAGATCCCTTTTGACTATCTACCCAGTTTTAATAAGAGAACGAGGACATAAGAAAAGATCTTATCATAAAATTTCGGCTCATTATTTATTTATTTTGAGTATCATCTTCCAGCAGTCAGGAGACATTGTATTTCCTATTCATAGTAAGGATACCTTACTACTAAGTACTAGGTACTTCTTTGGATGATCCTCTTACCCTTGCCCCTACTAACCTGAGAATAGTCTAGTGAAACCGTATCGGGGGTATTATTACCAACGTAGCAGAAAGTTCATGCGGTACAGAACGTATCCGTCGGTATTGATAATCCCTACGCTGCGACCGGTCCAATAGTTGCCTTCTTTTTGGTTCCAAAAGACCCATAGGAGCTGTTGGCGGGGCTCCGGACAAGACTGAGATTGGACAACAACGGTATCCAGTGTGTGTTATTGTCATTGGTATTGTGAGAGACAGATTAATGTTCAATCTAAGACCACACAACCTGAACGGTAAGGATGTCTCTGAGCGGATGGCGTGGGTTCTGGTCAGATTCCTGGTGGCAGAACTGGACTTCTCTCACTTCAATTAACTCATGATGTTCATGATGATGCAAAAGGGCCCCATCCCGCCCCTCAAACCGAGGAACGGGTGCCCCAACTACACTACTTCCAACACTTAGTGGTGACGATGCAGCTGTAGTTTGGTTTGTTTGGCAAGATTCAGCTCCTGAAGTCTCAGGCTCTAACCACCCGGTCCTGCTTACGGTTGGCTAGGAATACCATTAGTGCATAACTGACTAAGTATACGGTTCTTTCCAGGTGGCTGACTAAGGCAATAAAGTTAGTTAACTAACAGCTCTTTGATTAAACAAAACTCCAAATAAAGATCACGTACTTGTCATTCCACCGGAGAATTACTCGCTTTTCCAAACCCCCTTATTAGTCTATTCACGGAAAACTACTCCAGGGCACTCCTTTGCATCCTTTGTACATCATCAATCTCTTGTTATACAACGGAAATATCTTCCAATCCTTTTCCAGGATCTTCGGATAGCAGACCGGCGACTTTCGAAGTTGGATTGCCCCATTTCGTCGGAGTCACCGAGCTAACCGCTTCGACTACTCTGCCATTGACTGTTAATTTACCTGTGTGAGTTACTGTCATATTAAGTGTAACAATCCAAATTTTCGGATTATCGGTATTTCCGGTTTGCGCTTGGAAAACGAGTTGCGGTTTCTTCTAGTCTTGTTTACAAGCTATGATCTAAAGCTTAGCCCGAACAATTGATTGGACATTTCTTGCAAGTTTTTCTTTTGGAACTCCCATTTACACCATTCATCTTTTTGTTCGCCTTGGAAAGATATTCCTAAACAGCGATCGCTTTTACGACAGTGCCTTGCTACCACGCGCACGGTTGGAGGAATGGGACGTTTAAGTTACCCTCAAGAGTTGGACAGTCCGTCCCGGCAACTAGTGCTAGATCTAGCTAGGGATCTAGAGCAGCTTCGGGTTCACAATACTGAGTTGAAGAAGGTCAAAGCCTATGAACGCCGATCTTTTTACGAAACTCTTGATCGAATCGATAGTGAGCTCGAAGCCCAACATAATGCGGCCCTCGACAAAGTCGCCAAGCTACACGACCAAGTGCTGGAAGAAGCCGAGGAAACTCTGCGGGTACATCAGCGAGAGGTAGAGGAAGAGAACCGCCGCAAGAAAGAAGAAGCCCGCAGAGAAGCGGAACGCATCGAGCGTGAGAAAGCAGAGAAACTACGGCGCGAACAAGAAGAAACTGCGCGACGGGAGGCCGAGCGAAAGGCCGCGGAGGAACTGAGGAAGAAGGCGGAAGCGGAAGCGGAAAGGAAACGACAGGCAGCACAAGAGGAAAAGGAACGGAAAGAACGGGAGCGACTAGAGGAAGAGATTCGAAAGCGTCAAGCAGAGGCGCAGAAGGCAGATCAAAAAGCGGCAAGATTGAGGGCGGAAGCTGCGCAGAAATCACAGCAAGAACAACAGAAGAAGGTCGGGGGGGGCCGTCTAACTGCGGAGGAAATCAAGGTGCAAACACGCTATGTCGAGCTGCACCAGCATCTCAAAAGGTTCAGGCAATACCTGAAGGATGAGGGGAAATCCAACGCTGTAGTCAAACAGAACATGGGTGACCTACGCCGATCGATCAAGAAATGTGTTGGTCAGCTACGAGAAGGAAAGGGAGCCAACAAAGTTCAGGTACGTGTGATCTCTTACTCTCAAGGATAACAAAATGCATAGAGACACTAAGCTGACCGGTTTATTTCTTATAGCTCCAAGAAATCCGTGCGACGCTCGAAAGAGCCGCTTCAATCCCAGAGCCGTCTGTCGATATCCGCCAATTCATGGCCTTTCCGCCAGACGACATCGCCAATCCCGAAGATAACAAAGTCCCGGCTCTATTGGTCTATGCCTTGAATATCTTCTCAAAATCTTTGATTTCGTCCCTAATAACCGAGGCCTCTATCAACTCCGGCCATGCGGAGCCAGTCGGCATTGTAGCCGCGCAAATTTTCTCAACGGAGGCCTTCATTTATAAAGGTTATCATATGGTTGACATTTTGTGGGCCAAGTATCGTGTCGTTTGCCCAGCACTCTGGGGATTCTACGGCAACGAAAAGACCGAGGGCGGTAGACGTGCTTTAGGATGGTGGCGCGAAGCCCCCGAAGGTCCTTTCATCAGCGAACAGGGCCATGCCGACCGAATGACGGCCCTTGGTGCTGGTTTTGCTTCTCTAACCCTGCGCAATTTTGGCAAAACCCCACGGAAGAACCCCTTCCCCAATCACATGTTTTGGTTTGCGATGCATAAGATTTTGACGATCCCCCCGAACGAGATTCAGGAGACCCATGTTATCCTGCTGTCGGCCATGCTTAAATCTTCCGCCGAGAGGATCGTAGGCTTCTTTGGCCATATGGGTTTGGCATTGATGAGAATGGCCATAGTCGACCTTCCCAACAATGTCCCTCGTCAGACTATGGGTGTCAATCAACTGAAACTCCTCAAGGACTTGTACAAACGGGAGAAGAATATAATCATCTGAGCAAGGATGTGACCGAAAGCAGTACCTTTTTCGTCAACGCAAGGGGATTCTGGCTAGGGGCTTATTGCGAGTTGTCAATTTCACCGGTGGACAAATGGAAGTGCGCAATATAAATGTCGCACGATTAATCGATTAATACCGACATAACCCCGAACTCTACCGAATAATCCCCGCCGTACGTCCGGCTTCCAGCCTAAGTGAGGCTGTTGGAAAATCTCATCAAAATGCGGCAAACGAAAAATAGTCGGATCCTCATGTCCAACTAGGCCTTGATTTACAAAGAATCACCGCAAATGGGCATTCTCAAAGGTTAAAAGAAATGAATGATGTGTAACCAGCGCTAAAACCTGCATGGCGCTTGAACAGGATGAGCACTTATCTCCTTTGCACAACGTCAACCATCGGGGTGTTCGCAAGATCCCATAATGACCGTTGCTATAAGGTTATTCTGGTGTAGACGGCCTTCGGATCACGGCATGTTTTTCTTGCTATCGGGAATTATATTGAGCTATCAGCAGTTCCGATAGGCCCACCATCACGCAACTTCGGGACTGCCGAGTCTATCATTCGCCCATCCGTCGATCTAGAATAACTACACATCACTAGTCGACGGTGATACGGATGACGTCTCAACCCTCCTTTGTTATCGTTGAATGAATCACTGAATGAATCATACGTTCGTCTGTCATATGTTGAATCTCCTGGATCTGTACGGTATTTGACTTAGACTTTTATATTCAACGCATTCTCTCCGACGAAAGTAATGCATAGGGGTAGAACAATAATGACCTATACACATTTCACATTTCACCTATCACCATCCCTCACTGCTGAACAGTATCGTTTTCATATCTTCATAAACACGTGATTCTTCTTCAACTACCTCTGTCATTCTTCGCAGGTAATGGCTGCGTATCTCCCTTTAGAGATCATCCAGTCCATCCTCCTCCACGTCGATGTGGAAACCTATATTGCCACACGGCAGACATGTCGCTCCTGGCAATGTGCAGCTTCAGCGCCGTATATGCTGAAGAAAGCTCTACAGCAAGTTCCGGCGTCACTACCCTCTACGATCAACGCCCTATCCCCAGACGAATGGACCAAATACTTCACGCAGATCACCAGATTGAATCTACTACAATATCGACAGGATGTTCGGAAATCGGTGACCCAACGAGACCTACCCCAAGACTGCACACCTACTACCGTGGTGGGCGCTTCCACGGATGGACGGAAGCTAGTGTGCTTGAAAGGAGGGCGGGCGACCGTGTACGAGCGTGTAAACGCGACAAGTCCATGGAAGTACTCCCGGGGTATAACACTATGTTCGCAGTGGACCTCCGTCGCTCGTGCCATGGTAGAAGGGGGAAGCGCAGGCTGCATGTCGATCAATCAACGATACGCAAAACAAAGCATCGCTGTCTCCTCTCAAGGGGACCTCATCGCCATAGGGTTGGGGAAAACAATCCAAATCTACAGTCTCCGTAATGACCAAAGTGACAATCTTCTATCTCCCGCAGAATATGTACTAGGCAAGGATGACTCGTTGACTAGCACTACAAGAGGCCATTACGAGGACACAGACGGCGTCGTAGATTCCCTGGAATTCGCAGATGACGACGCTCTCCTCCGCGTGGCTATCAACAAAGAAACAACCATCCATCAACCTACCCGAGTGCGGTACTTGGGCTTTCCGAGCGTCGTAAACAACCCCGACCTCAACTACTGGAGAGCAAACATCGGTCGGATCTACCTTGATTCAGCAGCTTTATCGGTGGCGCTTGCAGAACAAGACGAATACCGATTAATCTTTAGAGGTCTTCGACTCCTTCCCCCTTCATTCCCCGCAACGCAACAAGAACAGCCACCGCAAGAGGGCCAGCAAGCCTCACCTTCAGCGCAAGGATCCACACGCTACTTCGTCGCATCTCTCCAGTCAGGCGTCATTCACGGATACTGTATCGGCCTCGCAACCCCCATCACATCCGACACCCCCCAAACAGTCAAAATCCACCGACTCCTTCCATCCGCCTACTTTCGCCCTGGAGACGGTATCTCAGGCAGTCGCACAGCAGAACTACCGCCACTAAACCCACCTTTCCCATCCAGCAAGTGCGACGAGCAACACACCAGATATAATCTCCTTGATACCGTCCCTCGGTGGGACGCCTGCAACCTCCCCTCCGCAACCTTCCCTTCCCCCCTCCTCTCCATCTCCCCCGACAACAAAATCCTCGCCCTCTACGAACCAAGCGGCAACTACTCGCCCACCATCGTCTCCGGCGGCTCATTGTACCTATACTGTCTCGAAAACTGCCATCCCATATACCAACCCGGTCCCCAAAGATTCAAACAACCAACCGAGAAAACCTCCCTCCCTCACCAGCGCGCCAATAGCCCAGATGACAAATTCAGCGTCGACACCAGATATCCTCCCCCAGATATTGTTCCATCCTGGCCGTTCCTTCTTGACAAAGTCCCCATTGACCTTGACGGTCTTGAAGTGAAACGGTGCCGACATGAGGAAAATGGAGCTATCAAGAAGACTTGTGCATACACCGTTACCGCGCGTTCAGGCGCACAGGTCTTAGAATGGCGATTGAGCGGCTAGGAGATTCGTTGGATGTTCTGAGATTTCTTCTTTCTCTCCTTAATGTTTTCTTTCTTCTCTTTCTCCTTCTTTATTCAGATAGACGGCCATATTACATTTAATATATTTCATGGGATAGATAGCGGGCAATATCTTAGTCTTTAACAGTTCTTATTAAGAGACAACTGTTAGGCCAGGGCGTTATAATCAAACAAACATAATAATTTTGCAGTAATTTATATATAAATTTTATATTCTCTAGATCCAACTTCCTAACTTTATTCACAAGACAACAATTGTATTAATTACCGTATGTCCAATTAATTAGTAAAGGGTATCTACATACTCTAGCAGCCAAGGCTGGTAGCAAAATGGATCAAATGGAGGGGGAGAAGGGTGAATATGCTTGGAATATGTTCTGTAGGAACGTAACGCGCGCAAGGCAGACATGTTGAGGAAAGGAAAGTGATGAGAGAAATCGGATAACGAGCGAGAGGTCAACCCATTACGAACATTGGAAGCCAAGGAATTGTACAAAAGATTGCCGCAAACTCATACAGGTGGTATTGGTATCAGAGAGGGGGAAGACAGACCAAAATGAACATGAAAGGGATGGAAGTGAAAAGAAAAAAAGATAAAAAGAAAAAAGAGATCGTAATCCCACTGCCATTAGAGAGACAACCATAGCTTAATTGCAAATATACAACGCAAAGCTCAACTCGGATCAGCAAAAAAGAGAGCAAACTCAAAAATGCAGCATAATAATAACATGTAAAAATACTTGCTCTTGAAGTGTTAGCCAAGAGTGGGATCGAGATGATGTCAACAATCTAAGCCATTATTTGTGGTCCAAATGGACCATCTCCTGTCTCTTTGGGCGACGCAGACACGAGACCGTCAGCTGTGCTCTCGTTCTCCTCGGCCCAGGAGCCCTCCCCGTAGTCAGTAGGCTCGGCATCATGGTCATAGCTTGACCTTCGTAGCAGAGGGGGAGTTCTCGGTAGTCCTTGCATACTGCTCGCACGCGAGGATGATTGTCTCGGGGTAGTATCAAAGCTTCTGAGTGGGCGGCTCTCGGACGGTCGCCTCCACGTTCCTGTAGCTGGACCATTGACGTTCGGAGAGGCTTGTCGAGCGTTAGAGCCAGGAGGTGTCAGAAGTCCGGATAGGAAAGCAGATGCTTGACTCGACTTGGACGGGGTTTGTTCAGAAGTGCTTGCATTTGGGTTTTCTCTCCCTCTGCGCCAGCTACCCCATGCAGCAGCGGCAGCAAGAGGAAGAGAGCGCGGCGAGGCGGTCAATTGCGAAAGGGAAGGAAAGCTTGGGAGGCCCTGTCCTGACAGTGCCCTCTCCTTTTCTTGCTGCTGCATCTGCAGATTGGCCTTCAAACGGATGACAGCATCACGCACAGTATTGTGATCGAACGATGGCTGTGACAAAGTCTTGATGATATCCTGTAGATCGTCGATGCGGACTCCAAGAAGCTCACGTAGCCAGTTGATTTCTGTATCCTTCTCTTTGAGCTTGTTCGGCGCATCCTTGTCGACCGACGCAACTTCTTGCTCGAGCTCTTCGATGCGTGCCTCACGCTGCTGTAGCTGGTCCTGCAGGACAAGGATGGACTCACGTAAAGCTTGAGGAGAGATCTTCTCAGGGACCATAGTTCCCTTGCTGAATGACAGAGATGGGGAGGAAGAGTGTGCTGAACTTGACGCGGTGGGAGCTGCCTTGGCTGCTTGTGCGGCTTCAGCCGCAGCACGAGCAGCGGACTGGGCAATCTCGAGCCTCTCTTCCAGATGGTTGACACGATCCTGAAGATGGTTGACCTTATCATCCGACAGTTCCAATCGTTCCGTCAAATGAGACTCTGCTCGCTGCCTATCCTCAGATGCATTGTGCAAGGCGCGAGCATGACGCTCCCGAAGATCGTTGAGTAGGCGCTCATGCAGCCTATGTTGTTCTTCCATAGCAAGCTCATGGGAACTAGCCATTGAGGCCATGGCACTCGCTTTAGTCTCGTTGGCCTCCTCAAGCAGCATTTCGTAGCGTTGTTGTGCCGTGTCACTATCGAGTCGGACATTATCCAATTGACTCTGAAGACGCAGAATTTGTGCTTCTAATTCAGCACGGACAATGTTGACCTGGCTATTCGCAGCCTCGACATCAGCCTCCAGCGAAGATCTGGTACGCTGTATCTCAACCCTACTGCTCTCCCGTGCCTCGTTAAATTCACGCTCGAAGCGAGATGCCCTAAGTTCTAGGTCGTGATTCTCAATCCTGAGATTTGCCACCAGCTCTTCTAGCCTGGCGTTCTCTTGTTGAGATTGCCCAAAGATAAATTTCAACTTCGCTGCTTCCCGCTCCTGCTGCTCAAGTTCACTAATATCGACCTCGAGCTTCTCACGAAGCTTCACCTCTCGGTTGTAAGCTGCCTGAAGTTCATTATACCTAGCCACGTGCTCCTCTTCCCGTCTGCGCCAGGAGGCTTGGTCGCGAGTAATGTCCCGGGTCACCGTCGCCACCTCATCTTGAAGACGATTAAATCTCTCGCTTAGATTCTGGCGTACACTCAATCCGTCTTCAATCCGCGATTTCATACTGTCGATAGTTACGCGTAGATTCTTGTTTTCAGCTTTGACTCCTTGGAGCTCGGCCTTCGACTGTTCACTTTCCTGTTTCCAGTGGTCGCTAGAATACCTGTATTCATCCAAGGTACCTTCGAGGGTGATATTCTTCGAAGAGATTTCGGCTAGAGTCAGCTTGAGTTTTGCATGTTCTTGCTCAAGTGTTTCAGCCCTGGACTGGACCTGTTCAAAGTAAGGGATCTTCTCTTCCTTAAACTGGAGCAGACGGGTTTCAGCAGATTCGGCCGCTTCGCTATGCCGAGCAGAAACATCCTGAGCAACCTTCAAGAGCCGTTGGAACTCTACAACAGAGTCCTGCGCCTCTCTACGCTTTCTGTATTCCTCTTCAGCCCGCTCATCGCTCACCCTTAGCATCTCCTTCAGGCCACTGATCTGAAGCATAAGGCTATCGGCGCCGATTTCATCAGCTTCGGAGGGGCGAGCTTTTTGTTGGGTAAATTGAGCTGAGACAACTTCTTCAATCATGTCTCGCAAATCACTCGTAGAGTCTTGCGCAAGCTTTTGAAGGGTCACAGCCTGCAGATCTGTAATACTTTGCTGGAGCTGCGTAATTTCGGAAGTGGCCGGTTTCTCTATTTCTTGTGGGATATCACGACTTGCTAAAGCTTCGAGGATCACGCTCTTTAACTTGTCAAGCTTCCGATCTCTCTGGCGAATGGGCGACTTCTCTCTGTAGGATGCATCCTCATCATATTCTTCTTCATCGTCAGCATCGCTTTCCTCACCCTCCACAGAGGCGCTCCATGACCATTTATTCTGTGACCCCAAGGTCATAGCAGATACGGAATTCTCTATAGCTATCAATGCACGCTCAAGAGGAGAGAGACGCTCTTCAACAACAGAGCCGACAAGATCATGAATGCGGCGGTCAAAGAATCTGCTTCGATTTGCCAACTTCTCATCTTCGCCAGATGAAATAACATCATCCCAGTCACTGATATGGTCGTTTCGGCTAACCAACTGTCGGATGGGTGAGTGAATAGCGGAGGCAAAATTCTTCGAGGGCGTAACCGAGAACTGGGATTGGGCGTCGAAATCAAGTTTTGGTACGGTTAATGCTTGGGAGATAGGTCCCCTTCCTGGACTGGGACTTGGAGCTTCACTCCTGATCTCTGCGGGGGCGTGCCGTTTTTCTTTTGACGGCCCTAAAACGGATTCTGGGAAACGGTTCGCAGGGTGGGGAGTGCTTAATCTTTCAATTCCAACATCAGAGTCTCCATTTAACTGTTCCATTATAGCATTCAGCTCTTCGTCATCAGGGGAATCCTGATCGGAATCACGTTCCAAGTCTTGTTCCGGCTGGAAATCATTGGTTCTAGGTGTATCATCCGCCGGGGCGTTTCGTAATTGAGTCGACTCAAAGTCTTCCTGGGGTGGAGCAACTGCAGATTGCGAAGCCATGGTGTCATCTTTCTCAATTGTACTTTCAGGGGTAATTTTTGGCTCTTCGACCGCGAAAGGTACAAACTCAGTCACGGATGGTTTGAATTCGAACAGCTTAGCACCCGGTGAAAGCACCGAGCCATTCAATCGAGTATCGGCCCGCTCCTCCATGGGTTGCTCTTGCTCTTTAGGACTAATAGAAGTGGCAGTTGCCTCATCCACTAGTGATCGCTTCAAGTCAGATTTCTCATTACCAACTGCTTCTGGCTCGCTTGCCGCTACCTGTCCTTCTTCTGGCCATTCTGCACGTTTGATGGCATTCTCGTCTTTAGTATCAGAAGGCGTCCAGGTTGATGCTTCACTGACAGGAGTGTCCTTTCGCTCTTGTGATTTTCTGTCTGGGGCTGGAAGAGCTTCTGGTCCCACCAAGGTGGCATCAGCTTTGCCAGGCAAAGCGTTTTCTTTACCTCCGGCAGGCACATGAGTTGCATTCGATCCTTGTGCTGCCTGAGCATTAATGTTTTCTGTCAGAGCATGCGAATCACTGATTTGAGCTTCTCCATCAGGACCTTCAAGGCTACGGCGGGCACGTTTGTGACGATCTGTTGGAGCGGATCGGCTATTGTCATTCTCAGCTTCCTCATCCTTGTGTTTCTTCCCTTCGTTGTCATCTGGGCGTACGATGGGAATAGCTTTCGACTTTTTAGAGCCTTTCTGTGCTTGACACATATCCACATCATCAAAGATCTTGGTTCTGCCGCCTTCAGATTGGTCAGGGCCGGTCGAATAATAGTTTTGGGTTGGATTGAAAACTGGCGCTGCGACATTGAAAGAACCTGGCGTGAAGGAAGGAGCAGACACATTGAAGGAATCTGTTGGCTGTTTGAAGCCTGCATTAGAGCCAAAGGTAAACATAGGATGGTCCGGTGTTGGGAATTGGAAGGAATTGTTTTGGAACGGGAAAGCGTGCGAAGGATTTGATGCGGTCGGATCAAATGCCTTCGCATCAACGTTCAAAGTAGAGGATGAAAGCTTCGAACGGTGCCCACCACCGTATGATCCAGCACTAGGCTTCGGTTCATGCCAAGGTATGTGGTTTGCAAGTCCATGAGGTGTACCTGAAAGACTGGGGTTGGTATCGATATCCGAGCCCTCGTGGGCATTATCTCCCGGATATGCTCCGCCATAATATTGATGTACATGTTGAGGAAGGTGTTGGATATCATGGTTGCTATTCTCTGGCAAGGCCCACCGAGACTGCAGTATATCTGAGCTATTGAAAGTATGAGTAGGTTCGCGGTCGCCTTCGTCTAGTTGTCTATTTATCGACTCCTCCAGATGGTAATCAGACTGTGTAAATTGATCGAGTCCTTTCTGGAGTGTCTCGCTCAAATTGTGGCCACGACTATGACCACGAGGCGTGGGGTGGGCAATTTCAACAGTCGAAGCATGGAAGTTATCCAGGTTTTCGGTAGGGGTGTGTATAGGACGTAAAAGCTGACCTTCTGTCGTGTTGTCTTGCATATCGTGACCCATATGATTGTTAAAAGGTACTTTCGGCAGGCCGGATTGTTCGTTCAGGCCAGGGTGGAAAGCATTCTGGTCATTCAACGGAGAAACCGGGGACAAGATAGAGGTTAAGTTCGGAAGTGTGCCAGCAAGGGTTGGCGGTGCGCCCGCTTGACGAGCATTGAAGAAACTCTGGGGGGTTAGGGATCCCTGTGCAGGAGGCGTCGGTTGAAACGGGATATGATACCCTGGGAGAAGGTTCTGATCCACGCCCAGGAAAGGGGTTTGGACTCCGAACTGCGACGCAGGAGAAGCTAAAGAGCCCATTCCGTTTCGGGCATTTGTGGACTGGCTCAGCTGGGGCGAGAATGGGTGAGATAACGACAATGGGTTACTAGCCGCAGACGCTGTCGGGATTGGTGGTGAGGAAACAAGACCAGGGAACGGTGCCATTTGGCTCATGGCGGCCGATGCAGGCGATACTGACGGTTGCACATCGTCATCAAAGGATACACCCAGAGCTCGTAGCTTCTCTTCCTGAAGGAAATTCACATATGCATCCCATACGGCTTTATTCGGGAAGCAAACGGTATAACTTCGAGAATCCCATTCCTCCTGCACGCCGGCAGCATCGGGCCAGGTGGGACGGCTTAGACCTCCCAATTCCGTATTCCAAGGATCCTCTGATGCACCGACACTAAAACCTCGAATATCATAGCCTTGCTCTTCCCATGCTTTTAGGCGCTTGTTGACGTCTTCAACAGTCAATAAGCGGTACCCAGATTCTTTGCTGCCTCGCTTATCTTCCGGTGGAAGCGCGATCATGCATGCTTTTCCACGCCACGCGATTTTCTTTCTTGTTCTTTGTGAAGGTTTATCTGAAACCGGTGTCTTCATGGCTCTAGGTTCTGGGTTTGCCATGCTCCCCAAAGCCAAAGAATCCTCGTTCAGAGTATCTGCTGGGGGAGGAGGCAGCGGCTTCTCGACTGAAATCGGTGCCTTAAGCCCCGGTTCAGCGGAAAGCTGCGTCTCCTTTGTGTCCGTCATGGTGATGGGCTGAGGATCTTTGTCGTATGCGAAACCCCAAAAGTCCTCCTGTCGCAATGTTTCCGCTCTCTTGTGCAGATATTCTTTAGTCCTCTGACGAGCTGCGTTGCCTTCTCCGTTGCCAGATCCCGCCCTTCGGTTCACAAAGTCGGCCAATGTCGGAGTTCTAAGTAAATCGTCTTCACGCTTGTCGTGTTCTAAACCGAGCCAGTCGTCAGAGAGATCGTCTGCAAAGTGATTTTGAGCCGTAAAGAAGGATGGAGCCTCGCTACCCGAGTCGTCGCTCAGCCAATTGCTGCGTTCAGTCCTCGGCTGCCCTGAAAGGTATTGATTGATCCAATCCTGCGTGAAATCTTTGATAGATTTTCCTCCTCTTCTACCAAATATGTCTCTTCCTGGCGAACGGTTGCGGATACTGCCGTGCAGCTGTGTAGTCGAACGTTCGGGAGCAGATGTAAGGACTACTTCCGGGTTATTTGTTTCAGACCCGTGGTATATCCCACTGCGCATCGAGGTCGGAGAGCTAACCCCAGAGCCTCGATCAATACCAGCGTGCTGACTTAATGACCACGAGAGTCTCCGAGGGCTGGGTGCAGCATACGGGGAGCCCCAGGCAGTCGTATAGTAGATGCTACTTTCAGCTTTCCGATTTTCCGGGGACGAAGTAGACGAATCCCAAGCACCCCGATATTTCGGCAGAGTGGGGAGTGTGGTCGGCGGATTCGAGGTCAAACTAGTCCCTCGGAAGGAGGTCTGGCGGCCAGGAGAACCAGCGGTCGAGAGACTCGACGCACCTGGCGATGTGAAGGATGATGTCAATGGAGCAGCCAAGAGGCAATCGTCACGCAGGCGGGAGGAATCTGTGGAATGCAGCGGCGGAGAATGCGCCGAATTGGCGGAAGATACGGAGGAGTCTGGACCTGGAGGCATGAAACATTTGAGAATTTAGTCCCTGATTCAGTAATATTGGTAATGAAGGGAAAGGACAGCAAGAGGAGATTGGAATCGTCCATAAGAACGATTTTAAGGTCAAATAGATGCAGCCAAGTTGACACATGCACACACACCTTCCGTGTCGACTCCCGCAGCAAGCACTTGCTTGCTGCTCTCCTTATCGCCCAGAATGTTGAAGCATGGAAATTAAACCACCGAGATCGAGTCCACCTCGCAAGTTACCTCCGATCGGTACAGGTAAGAGGAAGACGAGGTGTGAAGGCGGAACCGCGACTTTTCTTCGAGTCGGGCGTGGTTTGGGAGCAACTTCTTCAGGGGTTGAAGAGAGAGAAGGCGGGGGAGAAAAAAAGAGAGAACAAAAACGCAGACGATAAAGGGAAGAAAGAATGAACAACAGATCACAGGAACCTAGGGTATGCGAAAATATTGGACATGGCGCATACACGAAGGACTGAGCTGGATCAAGGTTGGACAATGAGAGAGAATGAAAGCGGAACTAGGGGGAGGGTGAGAGATGATAGTCAGTGCTCTCAATCCTCTTCTCTTTTTTTTAGTTAGTTCTAATTATCAGACTCAGACCATGACACGATCAGCCAAAGGACCTCACTAAACTCCCCAAGTTCAGACTAAAGATGACCGAGGAAGAATATCATAGGCGGAGGAACCTCAAAAAGCCGGGCCGTTGGGGAAAGTATTTTACACTTTACAGTCTGAGTATACCGGAGGCAGAGACTAGTCTACTTAGCACTTTTTTGACTTGACCGCCATCTACAATACTGTATGTACATACCAAGCCTACCTATCTGATGCACATACCAGTGATCGGTATGTGGTCCTACCTAGACACTTACTATCCCTGGCAGGTGTTTCATTCTCTACAGACACTAGTATTGCTAGATAAAGTGGTGGTCCATGTACAAAGGATGATTATCCTGTGGAAACACTGGAGTCCGGACCTTACCGCTGTTAGTTGCTTCACTATTGCTTACAGCTGTATGTGGTGCATCGTTCTGGAACATACAGAGCACTATTACAGGACGCAGCGACCGTCAGCAGAGTCAATAGGCCAGCCCCTGAGTGATGTTCGCACACAATAAACAAATAAACACTTCTCTTTGGTTCGTGTCGTCCCTTCAGGGGTAAATATACCACCAAAACCACGGTTCCCCTGGTCAAGTCATTACCACACATACTGTACTATACCTAATACAGATACCTAGTTGGTAACATTCACCGTATTGTGCAACTACTCCATAACGTAATCGGTAAACGAGCTGCGCACGCAAACGGGCTGCGCACCAACCGCCATATTGAAAATTAAAATAGTCAAAACACCATGAATTCAGAC
>NW_022474787.1:0-53949 GCF_009176365.1 Aspergillus alliaceus
CCCCCCCATTCATTTTTTCTTCGTTTTCACCAACGAAAAAGTCCTGTACAATGTATGATGCATGATCTGTATACCCTATCTGTTCTGTTTCTTTTTATTTTTATTTATATTAATATTATTATTCTACACATATTACTTCATGTCTATATTAGCGACCCATCTCGAACGATAATGGAAGATGACCCATACGTGGTTCACGATGCCCTAATTCCCTGGAACCAAGTAAACCCGAAACACAAACACCCGCAGAAGTCGAACAATAGCGAACTAAGGCACATCCTAGGTAAAGCCTCCGACTCCATTCCCCCCGCATTTCGGTAATTCCTCAAAATCATGATCTGGAGAAGTTATTCCCCAACCTCTTCCTCCGTCGGTACCAAAGGAATAAGTCCCAGTTAAGGTTCCGGAGCCACACCCGCTCCGCTCACTTGACCATCCCAAACCCTGAGCTTCTTCACCCAAAGTTTACAAAACCCAGACCAAAAATAAAAAAAAAAAAAAAAGAGGGATAATTATAATCCCAGGCCCTGTATAATCTACCATATTACCACAACCCTTCAAGACACCCCACACCCACGTACCCTTACCCAATCAACTTTCCCCGGGGGCCTAAATTTAACCTTTAATAGCGTTCCTGCATCCACCAAGAATCACATGTCAAGGACCCAAGGTCCCCCCAGTTCTGCCGACGATCCCTGCGAGCCGGACACCATGTTCTTCTAGAATGGCATCTCACCCGCGGTCCAGGGTTGATCGACGGGTTGGTTTTCCCATGTTCTCCGCTCGGAGAACCGTTTACACTACGGAGTAGTCTATGACCTACTGCCGGATTGGGGGAATTGGGGAGGGTGGGGACGGAGTGATGGATGTACCGGGGGCTATGGAGTCACGCTCTGTTGAAGGATTATGGAGGGGAGGTGGAGACGGCTTTTTCATCTAGTGAGACATTTATTTGATTTGGACGTTCGGTGGGACAACTTTTCTTTTTTTTATTTTTATTTTTATTTTTTTATTTTTTTTTTAAAGATCGTGATTACGACGCTTGACGCTTGCCCCGTGGGGTAGTCTAGGTGGAATCGAATCGATGGTCTGATCGGTATCAGATCGATGGCATGATCTGGGGTTGTGGGTTTGCGGGGGTGGACAGTTGGATTGATCCTGGGCCTTAGGGGACGGTGTTATTGATTGTTTGTTGATATGTGTGGGATTGGGATAGATAGTATCACTATAGGTGTATGTAGCTTGGGTAGACTATTGAAGTGTATGTTCGATAGTCAGTCACGCTGGTGTGTGGAACATACGTATGGGGTATATACGAACATACATCCATACATACATCCATACATACATCCATACATGCATGTACGGTAAGTACAAAAGCCACTGTGTACCGTCGTCGTCTATCTCTCTGTCTTGATGTCCGTATCTGACCCGGTTGGTGAAGGAGAAGGAGGAGGGTGTGATATCCGCCTGTCTGTTCAGGTTCGTCCCTACGAGCTTGGGCCGAGGGTTCAGGGTTGGATTCACATGTCGCACGGCCATTGTTTGTCGGCCATTACCGATCAATATTATTATTATTATTATTACTAGTAGTAGTAGTATTAGTATTAGTATTGTTAGTATTATTGGTATTCTTTTTCTTCTTAGTATTAATCATAATTGCCAGTTCTATTGAGGTGTATTTCTCTTTGTTGTTAGCGACTCTATGGAAGTTTTACTGTTCGATAAGCACGGTTGTCTGGTCACCTGACCCTGCCCTAAGCAAGGCATTTGCTGCTTTGGGTTATGGGAGTGGGCGGCTCCTATTGAGTTTGGGGATAATCTCCTATTGGGATGGAAGGGAAAGAGAGGAGCATATCCGGGTGTTTCAAAGACAAAGAAAGTCGATGGCATCTGCAGGAAATCTTGAGGCTTCGGCTATCCCGAGTCGTTGTTGATGAGCTGACCCGTTTGAAGTCATCAGGCCGTTATGCTTTGGAGCTATGATCAGGCTTTGACCTTCCAAGCTCTGCCCTAGAGCTGTCGAAGAGCTCTCGGAGGGTCATAGCGCTCGATGCTCCGTGACCTGAACGAAGAATGCCATCGCTTTCGCCACACGATATCATCAAAGAGGAAATTGAAAGAAGGGACTCATCGTTCTTTTGACTTACAGGAACAGGTTCAATACTAGTGTAAGCGAGAGCTTTGTCTCATGACGTGAAAATTACTTTCTAGGCCTTGCTGCATGTAACAAATTCAATCGGTAGCTCGACACTGGGTTGTGTTTTAGGCTGCAGAGACACTGCATTTGGGCTATTCAACGGCGCTTCAGCGATGAAGCGCCAGTCCCTGATGTCTTTGGCCGATCTTTTGGTACAGAGAGTCATACGTGTATCTGCTTGGAACTTATCTGTGGAGAAGCATTGCTTTCTCGATGAGACGAATGACTCCCGCAGAGGTAGCTCTAATTGATCAACCATGACAGTTCATGAGGAGGCTACGTGAACTTGAACAGAGCCGCTGTATTAGTAGACTTGTGACGTTGACACACTAAAGACAGTCGTGGCTCTACATTAACTCATTTCGCCAGAGAATCCCTGACCCACGAAAACCTCGAATATATTCTTGAAAGTACGTCGTAGGG
This sequence comes from Aspergillus alliaceus, assembly GCF_009176365.1. Lineage (NCBI taxonomy): Eukaryota > Fungi > Ascomycota > Eurotiomycetes > Eurotiales > Aspergillaceae > Aspergillus > Aspergillus alliaceus. The sequence goes on from NW_022474787.1 coordinate 2,624, forward strand.
CGTTTCTTTCCCAACCAGCAAGACATTCGATGACTGGCTTTTCTAGTTGTACATATACTGGGGGATTCGAAGAACATTTGGAGTGGATGTATGAGAATTAAACGCACATGAGGTCTGCGTCGAGGAAATATCGAATCTGCACTGGAATAGACATAATAGAATTTGTCTATTATTTTGTTAGATGCTTGTCGCATAATCGCATTCCCATGACATAGCACATCTAATACTATGCACATCTAATACTATGCATATCTAATACTATGCATCAACACCATCGACCTTTTAATAAAGCTTGTTCCTCAATCAGTTGAAGCTCTCGAGGGTTCCAGCAGCCTTCGGTTATTAGCCTTCATGAATCAAAATCAATATATATGACAGCCAGGGTGGTAAAGTGACTCGTCGAACTGAAGCAGCCTTGAAAACTCGTGGAACCTCGTAAAACTGGCATGGCAACTCACGATATTCACTCTGTTTACAATCCCCGGCATGGTTAATGGACCAATTATCCGTGGTCAGAAGCATAACTGCTTTAAGAACCTAGAGGTCGTCAAGCAAGGGGTCGCTAGGGGACACCTCTTCTGGCTGACGGAAAGCTAGTTCTTAAAGACTAAGAGATAGGGAGTATTGAAGAAGTAACTCTTGCGACGAGCCCTACCTTCAGCCTTGGTAATGCCGATCTGTCTCCTCCTGCAAGCTAAAAGAGCTACCATGTCTATGAGTCAAATGGGCCACTAATAAGCATTCTGCTACCTTGGAACCAAAGTGGTTATCCCAGGCTTGGTAGGGATTGGAAAATATGCACGCTGCCATTCAACGCTGTACGAATTTATGAGGGATATCATGATAATATTCTCTATCATAGCACAAGATTGCTGATGGCCTTGGGCTGTAGACCTGACTAGCATGGTTTACACCGAACTTCCTGCTTTAGATAGAGAATATTATCATGATATCCCTATTATGACAGGTTTCTGGTGTTTGTGGTGAAGCACCGCGACGTATCCTTTTCAATGCACTTCAAGCGTATCGAATACGCTTTTATGTCTCTGTCGATCTAAGAGAAAAAACTGGGGTTGGATTATTCAAATCACTGACCTAATTGATATTTTGAGATGTCCCTCAAGGTTATATATATATATTGTGTGATCGCTGGGGAACAGCCTCGTATGATGCCTTCTAGAATGTCTACGATGCATGAAAGATATAGCATTCCCAGCCCAAGTAATATGTTCTGTACTGTACATTCAACGCTATCTACAAAATTAACACAGCAAAATGATTAGCGGTTCCGAAGCCGCTTCGACATTCGTCTTGTCGCCGTGTGTGCTTCAACAATGGCCTTCACACCCTTTTCATCACTAGGCTCTGTCTTTACCTTGCTTTCGCTTGCAGACCTCTTCACACCCACCGCCGTGGCGATAGTGACTTGTGTGATAAGCTCTTCCTCGCCCTTCACATCTGGCTCGTCCTTTACCTCGACTTCCACTTCCGTCTTCTTTGAGGCAATCAGTCGATCCGAAAATGTCTTGAGGTCAGCCGTAAACAAAACACTATGCGCCCAGCCAGCCTCCTTCCCCCAGAGCTTGCGGAAATGGTTACCCACAGCGTCATACGTAGCTTTCGTCAACGATTTATGGGCCCCTTTACCAAACTTGTAATCTCGCTGGGCGATTTGCCAAACTACCCGATAAAAATCCAATTAGCATTCTGTCTGCAACGTACATATCCGATAAAGACGAGGAGATACATACCATGGGTATCAACCGGAACGGCCTCCCCCCAACCCAGCCCCATCAAAGAAACACAATCCGCAACCTTGGGCCCGACGCCCTGCAACTCGAGTAGCTTCTCATGCGCCTCGCGATACCCCTCTCGGCCTTCAGGTCTCATCTCCCCACCCGGCGCAGCCTCAACCCCCAACGCAGGACTCTCGGGGTTCCGCAAGGAATCTAACCATCCCTTTTCGCGCTGAGTGGAGACGATCAGTGCCGTTTGGTAAATGTATTTGGCACGGTATCCGAAACCCAGACTCCGCAGCTTGCTCTCCACATCGTCACCGGTTAGGGCGTCGGGAGGCGGGAAATCGTGATACGCGCGGCCGTCAATGGAGGCGATGAAGGGCCCGTAGTTTGCGCATAGCTTCTCGACCATCTGGGAGATGCGCGCGATGTTATTATTGCTGCTGCAGATGAAGGAGACCAGGGCTTCCCAGGCGTCTTGGCGCAGGATGCGGATTCCGGTGAATTGGGGGGCTTTCTTTTTGAAATTTGGGTCCGTGGAGGACCATTGGGAGTAGAGGGATGTTAGGTTGGAGGAGAGGTTGAAGTAGTGGGTGAGGATAGGGAGGATGTCATCTTGATCGGGATGCGGTTCAGCGCGAGAGGAGGGATGGGATGCAGGTGGTGTTGGGAGTGGGATGGAATTGGAGTGTTTCGGAGGGAGATAGATCCTGTAGTAAAGGTTTGTTGGGTCTTGGCGAAGGGATAGTAGGCGACCGTGGAGAACGCATCTCCATTCATCGCTGTCGGGCACATTGTGCCATCTAGGTCTGTCAGTGGATGTGCCGGGTTTTATATAGGGAGAGAAGAGAGAGGAAAAGGGGGGGGGACGCTCACCGGAATGACTGGCCACAACGGAGGGTAGTGCTAATGCATAGTTCGCTGAGACTAACGCGTAGTCTGCGCCATTCTGAGAAGGCTCCTACTGTCATGATCAGTGTGATGGATCAATTGGAGACCAGAAGATATGGTCAAGTTCATCTCATATCAGTTGAAGATAAAAGATTCTGCCGGTCGGGGTCCAATGCAGCAGGCGGTGGGATATACAGACACACGCGCTAACCGCATGGACACTAGACGCCGCGGCTGCTCGCCGATCGTCACGACTTGGAGTTTTCCTCAGCGCAGCTCCGTCTTAAAAGCATCCTCTCCTGCCATCTTGCATTGGTGGTCATCTGCCTTGTTGCCCTTCTATTTGTCTACACCTTGAATTCGAAGGGTGTTTCTTTTTGTTTGTTTATCACCGGAAAGTAAAATCACGGAGCAAAGATTTCTGAGCTCATTATGAACGGCGATACTTATTCGTCCAGAGGTTGGTAACTGCAATGTTTTGCACTTCTACTGCTTCGTGGTTTATGAATGGTCATCTAATTATTATGGTCGCAGACTCTGGTCGGTCCAGGGACTACTACGTGAGTCCTTCATGATTGTCATGTTGTTGCTTTCACTTCGTACTAATGAAGCCACCAATAGCGCGACGAGCGGCGAGAGCGCGGGGATAGAGGAGATAGAGGAGATAGAGGAGGAGACAGAAGACGTTCGAGATCCCCCCATTACAGCTCTAGAGGTTCCCGACGCGAATATGAAGTAGATACGTACTCGTCGAGCCGTGACTATCGCGCCAGAGAACGAGAGGACCGCTACTCCAGCCGGAGGGATGATCGCGAATGGGATCGAGACCGCGGCGAACGTGGGGATCGTGGCGACCGTGGCGACCGTGGCGATCGCCGACGCAGAGATTATGATGACCGGTCGTCTCGACGCGATCGGGAACGAGGTGACTTGTTCGAGGAAAGACCTAGACGAGACGGTAGAGATCGCGACCGCGAGCGTGAGCGCGGCGCCGGCGGCGGCAGCAGCGGCGGCGACAGGAGAGAGAGGCGGAGGAGTGCGTCGCCACCTCGGAAGAGGGAAGCGACGCCCGATTTGACAGAAGTACTGTCGGTCTTGCAACGTAAACGTCGTCTAACGCAGTGGGATATCAAGCCTCCTGGTTACGAGAATGTGACTGCGGAGCAGGCCAAGTTGTCAGGTGAGATTTCTTTATGCGTTATTGAGTTGTGTTGAATGGAGAAGGATTACTTACTTCGCAGGCATGTTCCCTCTTCCCGGTGCCCCAAGACAGCAACCGATGGATCCTAGTCGTTTGCAGGCTTTCATGAGCCAGCCCGGTGCTGGAACCGCAGAGAGCGCCTCCTTGAAACCATCCAATTCTCGCCAGGCCAAGCGTTTGTTCGTCTATAATCTCCCTCCGACTGCCACGGGAGAGAGCTTGCTGTCTTTCTTTAACGTTCAGCTCAACGGTCTTAATGTTGTCCACAGCGTGGATCCTTGTATCTCTGCCCAAGTATCCGAAGATCATTCTTTTGCGCTCCTTGAATTTAAGACGCCCAACGACACTACCGTTGCGCTTGCTTTCGATGGAATCACAATGGACGAACATGAAGCTGCCGGAAATGGAGCGGCGAACGGGGCGCCCACAGGGCTTGAAGTGCGACGACCCAAAGATTATATCCTTCCCAGCGTCAGTGAGCAGGAATACCAGGAGGGTGTGTTGCTGAACGAAGTTCCCGACTCGCCTAATAAGATTTGTGTGTCCAACATTCCTCATTATATTCCGGAGGAGCCTGTTACGATGCTTCTAAAGTCATTCGGGGAGCTGAAGTCTTTTGTTTTGGTTAAGGATAGCTCTACAGAGGAGTCCCGGGTAAGCTCTATGGTACGACCAATTATAGGCTAAGACTGACTCAGCTAGGGAATCGCATTCTGCGAGTATGCTGATCCGAACGCTACGAGCATCGCCGTAGAGGGACTCAACGGCATGGAGCTGGGTGACAGGCACCTCAAGGTTGCGCGCGCCAGTATTGGAACGACGCAAGCCGCCGGACTTGATATGGGTGTTAATGCCATGTCCATGTTTGCTAAGACCACATCTCAGGATCTGGAGACCAGCCGTGTGCTGCAGCTGCTGAACATGGTGACGCCAGAGGAACTGATGGACGGGGATGATTACGAAGGTATGTACCTTCCCTACGCTGGTATTGCCATTTGCTAACTTAGACAGAAATTTGCGACGATGTGCGCGACGAGTGTTCCAAGTATGGCCAGGTGCTTGAATTAAAGATTCCCCGCCCTTCCGGCGGCAGCAGGCAGTCTCCCGGTGTTGGCAAGATTTTTGTCAAGTTCGACTCGGTGGAATCGACAACAAACGCGCTGAAGGCGCTTGCGGGCAGGAAATTCTCTGATAGGACCGTAGTGACGACCTACTTCTCCGAGGTGAGTCTCTGTCTCCCTGACTTGTCTCCGTCTCCATCTAACAGTCGCCTAGGAGAACTTTGATGTGAACGCTTGGTAGTGTAGAATTGAGGGATGGGAATGAACATTGTTGCATTGTTCTATTGCTTCTATGTTATCATCTGAGATGCTTAATCGATCAGATACCCTGGTTTGACTGGACCTGGCGTAGGTTTGTCGGGCTGGGGGTTATATTTTACTGCGTGTGTATCATAGCGAGAATATGAAATTGAAGTGTATCACTTAATGTGTCCAGCAATGTAGATTCGATACTAACAGGTAATACACATTCATCCATCGAGCGGTGCCTGGCTAACGATGTGCTTTGATGCTGAAGGGTGATGCGCAGTGACCACGTCCACAGGTATACCTCTCATCCGACTTCTGAAGCAATATCGGAGGCCTCTTTCTGAAGAAAAAGCAAATCCTTTTTGAAGTCCATTTGGCCTATCTTCAGTTTGCGCATTTACTGAGAGCACATGTCCTGTGAGAAAGGCAGTATGAGCTCATGATACGAGTTGAAAGGACTAAAGCCCAATAAAAGGGTTTCGATTGACCTCTTCAATACTGTTCTCAACGCGGTAGCGAGTGACCAAGACCTACTGCTCCTGGCCAAGGCGAATTGCTCGTGCTATGGCCTGGCTCTCGACACTGGGATTCCATTGCGGCTCGACGATGAAGACCCGATTGACGGTTGTAGGTTTAACCTGCTTTGTTTCAGTCTGATAATCATCATATCAATAAGCGCCAAACGCGTATCCATACCCAAATGCCCCTGTGCCTGTTGTCATAATTAAGACGGGGGCGGTCTTAGTGCCATCAAACTTGTCGAGAATCTTTTGACGCTGGGATGTCGATGTTTTCCCATCAATACGCTCAATGTCTATATTCGAAGCTTTCAGGTGCCTTGCAATGAGATCGAGCGTTCGTGTCCAGCATGAGAATATGATACTATCTGACTGTCAGCGAGCCGAAAGTGTTGTTATGATCGTCGATACCTTTTCGTTGACTCCATATACCTTTGCACGTCGGAAATAAGTGCTCTCATTTTGGATGAGTAACCGTCTGCTTCTAGATCATCGGCCCCGTTTCCATCCCTTTGACTTGTCTCGGAAGTTCCATAAGCACGGAAGCGTGGCCCTTTAAGGGACTCACAAAGCCGGCAGTGGCGCCTCTCCTTGAGATCCAACTTATTGTCGCTGCCCTGGGAGCAGTCATCGCATAGAACATGCTTACAATTTTCTAATACTTGGGTCGTCTGTCCTGCATTATCACTGGCCAGGGTTGTCGGCAACCCAAGCAGCGGTTCAAACTATTCCGTGCGATTGAGCAGACAGGATTAGATTCATCCTCGAGCAAGCTCCTTCTAGCCCACGAGAACCGGGGCTGGTATGTCCCGAGATTGCAGAAGCTTCTAAGCTGCAGAAAGATCTGGAACATGCCGAACGTCGCTGCTCGCTGATTGTATTCTCCAGCTTGCTGAATAATGAAACGTCCCATGTCTTGTAAGCTCATACTTAGCACGTTCTTGAGGGGTAAATTGGATAGTGCGTGATTCCAGTCTCTGACCGGGCAGGTCAACCATTTCTATCGTCCGTCGGAGACAGATGGCCTCTAGAAGGAGTGTGAGCCTTTCAATGGCTTTCCGCTTGGTTTCCCTGGCGCCGAACGGATTGGCTATCCAGTGACCAAAGTTTCTCGGATCGTGGAAAGGCTTGAGTTGTATAAAGGCCAACAGCGAGCCCAGATTGGTCAAGCTATTCTGAATGGGAGTTCCTGAGAGGCACCAGCGTGATTTGGCTGTCAGCTCGACCACAGCCCTGTGGAACGTTGTGCTTCGACGGTGGATCATGTGGGCTGTATCGGATTAGCATCGCCTCCTGATAGCCTACTAAGATGTCCATGACTGGCTGAACTTCATCCAGAACGAGTCGATACCACGCAAAGCCATGCAGTTTGCTCTGGCCCTTTCCAAGAATTTTCGCATCATGGTCCTTTGCAAGGGTGTTATATGTTATACGTGGTGATAATGATATCATATCGATCAATACAGTCAATCAAAGCCTCCCGCGATCGTCCATGGTATTTCATTATTTTCATGCCAGCATTTAGGTGCCTGTGAAATTGTTAACGTCCTCGAAGAATGAGTACTGTTGTGATGGAGGGAAGAGTGTTATTACCCGTCAATCTCCCTCACTTAAGTGTTAATCAACACTACGGAAGTTAGCTTATTCCGTCCTATGATCTAGCAGTGTAGACAAGACTTTTACCGCGCGAGGGAACAATAACCAACGTCGCCCGAGTAGGCGTCTCAGCCAGGGAAGCTCCTGGAAAGGCTTTCTTATTATCGGCCCACTGACGTGCGTCTTTGAGCGTCTTCGCTATCACTACTAGGGTAGTCTGGGACTTTCCCATGCCCATCTCATCAGCAAGAATCCCTCCACCACTCTCGTCGGGTTGTGCCCCCTGTTCATTACCGGTGATAACATGATAATATCTAGGCCAAGTGAGCATGTGTTCGCTAGTTATATGAGGATTTGGCTTACAGTCGCTCCCGGCCCGCAGACTTTGGCTGCCACAGCCGGTATTCGTCTGAAATAAGGCCAGTATCTCGCTGTAACATGAAGTCCAAGGCTTCTCCTTGGTGCCTAGTGGTTAGCATAGGTTAGCATAGGTTAGTATTGAGTGAATGCCATAAACAGCACACAGCAGTAAATGACTGACGGGTATAAGGCTCCGTTAAGCGTTTCACTCCCTTCCAGCCGAGTCAGATGATCTCTTCGTCTCAATGAGTTAAAGACCTCCGCAATGGTCTCCTCGAAGTCCTCGTCGCGTTCAGGGGGAGTATCCAATACCTCCACTTCAGCGGCTTCCTCTTCTTCCTCAGTATCTGTGTCATCCATTCCAGATAGTCGCAGAAGTTGTGGATTATGATATATGACCTCTTCACGGAAGCCATCCGGGTGCTGGAGGAGACCTTTCTTTGAAAGGCCGCGCCCTACCCTGTCGCTGTCAGAATTCTGTCCATAAACATTGATATTCACGCGAATGGCCGCATCTGCTGGTTTCCCGGCACGACGCAAAGCTTCACTGAGAGCGTTGAGGTTTGTGATAGCGTCAATCTCAAATAAGGGCAGTTCCATCAGTTTCTGCAACACCTGCTCCATCTTTTGGGACAAATATCCCAGATCCATGCCGTCAGGGAACTTGAGAAAGAGCGGCTGGCCAATGGATTGTCGTATACGGAGGACTTGAATTGGGCGGTTATTCTTCTTAAGCTCTCCTACTTTCTTTTCTAGTTCTTGGCCTTTCCCAACTAGTTTGACCTTCTCATGGATGAGCTACGTACCACGTTATTATCTGATACTATATCAAGGAGGGTACCACCGACCATCCCATAGCAGATCTGCTCCCCGTGTCTGTTGGGAGAATTATCAACCATCGAGCTGCTGAGACTCACCTTGCCCTTCACTAGACTCTACATTAGGAGTTGATATCATAGATGTGCCACTTAGCCCGATGTCATCAGGAATTGGCTGCAAAAAAGAGTCTTGGTCAAAGGAAATGGGATCTAGCTCCGTTAAAGGCTCGAACTGATTCCCGAATATTATATCCTGACCAACGGAGGAATGAGGGAAAGGTATATCTGGTGGATATGTGGTCGGGTCGAGGTGGCTCCCTGTTGAATTTAGAGCCCTAGTCCCATTAATACTAATGTCGTGCTATAAAATGACGCATTGGGAATTTCAGTACCAGTCATCAGGTTCTGCGAGCCGTGGACGAACACGACGTGAGTCTCCTTCACAGGGTGTCTTCCTCATCGTCCACCGGGTTTAGAAGACTTCTGAGTGACATGTTCTATCGAGGTTTATGACAAAGAGACTTTGACTATTTTCAGGTTATCAGGCTATGCTAGTAAAGATCTATTATCCCATCAGGACATGAAATAGAAAGGGTGGCAAGGCTTACATATACGAAATGCACTGACCTCGTTTGCTGAAGACAAGGCTGAGCTAGGGCTGACTCGTGGGGCTTAGAATGCCGTTTGTCCAAACACCCAAACACTCCCTGAGACTAAAAATGTAGTGTTCCGGGATTATTGGCGGACAAAGGGAGATCTAGCTAGAGCGAGTTCGGCAGGATGCTTCGCCCTACGTCCTTCAGGGCTCCCAAACTGCAGTGAACCGAGGGTTCTGTTTGCAGACCCACAACAGATCCAAAGCACGAATGATCCTGCATGTGTATTGGACACGGTCCCAAAGCTGAGGCTGCACCGTACATTTCTGAAACATGTAGCGTAACATGTCTTAAAGAGACAGGAGGCTAGGAAGGCAAACTTTTGCCTAGAATCAGATCATTTGGATGCCAACATAGTGCCAAGTCTATCCTGTGCTCTAATATTACGGCAAGAACAGCTGCAGAGCATCGTTTCTTCAGTTCGCGTGACTAGGGATCAGAACATCTATTGAATGTAGCCTAGAATCCTAGATCAGTGCTTAATGAATCGAGTAGAAAGGTCCTCTTGTGGGTTCTTGACTTGAAGTACAGATGTCGGTGGACTGGGCATGACCACAAGCCAGGAAGTGTGGCACTGGGCTGAGTACACATTCATGCTGATATCAACCCCTCCAGGAAGCTAAAATTGCAGTGTTCGAGCACACGAGGTAGGTGGTCTCAGTAGAGTACTAATAACCAAGATACTGGGTTGCAGGACTGAATAGCAGCAAGCTGGATATGCGATATTATTGGTCAATATCTACGTACTTCCGCTCCTCCAGCAAGCTATAATTACAGTGCATGAACTGTTTGTGCCTTACGAATGGTTTGCATCGAAATTAAACCTACATACAAGGGCTCTAATTGTATACGGTATACATGTACAATATATCTCCTCATCGGTGCGTAGAGGATTAACGGAGATCAGTACTCTAAGACCTGTTTCTCCATGCTAAACTGACTCTAGGTTGATTTCGCGCTTAGTGTAATGAAAGAGTGTCTTGCTTTGGGCTTTAGCCTACTCATTTGGATGTGTGTAATACAACGAAGGAAGTAATATGAGAAGCTATTAGCAGCTCTTCAACAAAGGTCGGTGAGGAATTACTATGGCGTGGGATCTTGGAGAAGAACAATCTACTGCACCCCTGTAAACAGGAGATCATCGACCATGCATCCGATATTCCTGCTTGGCTGGCCTTAAGGTAAGCGCAAAGCCGTGATGGGGACACTGTACGTTTAGGTTCCTGGAGAGGCCTAGCATTATATAAGGGCATTGCTCAAGTCGTATTTCTCAAGCTCTGACATAGAGGCACTCTAAACGCCTCTTGTCCCAATGTACAGACTCGCATAAGGACAGACCTGAGACGCTGGCCACAGTTTGCGGACTCACACGCAAAATTCAGACTAAATACAACGGTGTATACGTCCTGCAAACAACCCATCCCAGCTAAATAAAACCCACAGTCAGCAAGACCTCTAAGCACCATCTCTACAACACTCCAAAGCCTCTAAAACTATCTTCTTCAGATCCAACGACACCCAATCCAACTTCATATCCCCACACATATCCCTCCTAGCCTCCTCTTCCGTAACCCACAGATAACCCTGATGCTCCTTCGGATCAATCGTAACCTCCAACTCCTCCCGCCCTTCCCCCTCCACCACCACTCGAAAAATAAACACCTTCCACAAACCTCTCTTGGAATGAACAATTGGCCCGGGAAGACTATCATCCCACTCAAGCTCCCCAACCAGGCCCGTAACAGCCGACGCCCGCAGACCTGTTTCCTCGCGGAGCTCCCGGACAGCACAGTCTACGATCGTTTCACCATCGTCGGCTACGCCGCCGGGGGCTTCCCATAGATTGGGGTAGTCGTCATCTGGGACGCGTTGGATGAGGAGGACTCGGCCTCTGTGGATTATGATGGATGCGCAGAGAATGCCGACGAGTTGGTCTGAGGGCCTCTGTGAGATGTAGGTGTTTACTGGGGTTTGGTAGGGTTTTAGCGATGGGGAAGAGTGGTATCCGTGTGTCGGCCTTTCGGAAGGGATTGGAGGCGTCATGTTGAATTGTGGTAGGTTTTACTCCGTAGTGAGGGTATGGATGAGAACGTTGTTCCAGTGAGAAGTGTAGACATGGAAGCGGGAAGGAACAGCAAGTGGATCGCGTGGATGGCGTTTAATTGGGTGCGAGGACATTGTATATCCTCCGCTGTCCTGATGACTCACTCTAGAAGAGATTAATCAGTACCAGATACTGGATCTTATACTTAGAGAGCTTGGAGAGTTTACATAATACACTAGCTGTGAGCAATTGAGCTCTGTGGAAGTGTAATGTGCTAGTTTATTCCTTGTAAAATGTTATCCTAGCAACGAGAGTATGGGAGCTCTCTTTGACACTTCAAATCAACGTTGCAAAACTACTATCAAATTGCAGCTCTCGCGAGTCAATCATAATGAACTAAATTTGCTACCGAGATGCCCAGCTGTCGCCAATCAAAACACGACACCATTCGCACAACACCACATTCGACCGCGAAATGCCACCATCTTCGGATCGTGTCATTGGCAAGATGGTACGATTAGACCTTGCAGCCAGCGTCCTGCAGCGCTACCTCCAGAGTCACGTCAGACTTACGGTTCTCTGGATAACCGTTGGCGTTGCGACAGGCGATCGAAAAAGCTTCCACCATGTTATTGCTGACAGGGCAGGCCCAGGGAGTATTCTCATTGTGGCAGGCTACGCCAGCGGCCTGGCAGGGTATGGCATTGGTGTTGCAGCTCATGATGGAGTAGCCCTGGGCCGAGATGGAGGTGGCGAGGGCCAGGACGATAGCGGTGTACTTGAGTTGCATTGTGCTGCAGTGAGATGTCTGTTAGTGGATGTATGTGATATAGCATTGTTTTCCGTGCTTACGGTATATTGGGACCTTTTTGGGTCTGCAGAAGGCTAGGCTTGGTGAAAGTAGGGTTGCTTTACGATATAATCGGGGACGATGCTGAAGATGGTTGTAGAATAGTAGCAGAAATCAGCGGGATACTTCTCTGCTTAAATATCTTCGAGAGAGATCATAGATATGGAATTGCTACAGGGGTGTTAGGCACGATTAGAAAACTAGTTTGGATTGAAATAAGCCTCATTTACCCCCGCTATAACCGAAACTGCCTATAGGGCCGGAGGCCGGATGTCAGGCCGATTGCCAAACAACCAGCGCTATTGTATCACGGGCCTTAAAGAAATATACGGGGATATCCCTTCAGGCAGTTGCCTTGTCAGCATGAGCATGAGGGGGTCCGTTCAGGGTATAGTGTTGATTACAACCAATGCATCCCAGTCATACATGATGCTATACGCATGTTAGTCTTTTATTCGAATTTATATCAACTGGAATGCTGAACAGGAATCATGTTTTCTTAATTTCAAGTTTTCTACTTAATCCTGGACAGATAGTACGTCAGATGCATACGTGTCACTACTTTGAAGAATGAAACGATGTCAAACTGCAATGCTGGTGTAATGCCTGAAAGGTCACGGTTTGTCGGCCAGAGGGGTCGCTTCTGAATGACAGAATGCTTCCCCATGTATCATGGATAGTGATTATAAATCTGGATTGGAACCAAGTTGTGAGGGGAACCAGAAAGGCAAACGTTCAATTTGAAAAGTATCATATCAGGGAGAATACGACTGCTCTTTACATAGTGGAGTAAGTAATGGGAATCGTATTCAGCATTTGGAACCTACATCTTCTATTCAAACCTCATTAAGACCATAGTAGATCGTGATGAAAGCATTCATCATAACTTCGAACAAGGTTGTCATATTGAGTAAAATGAGGGAACGTTAGCTTCTACATTTTTCCTATACGGCTTCTAAGGAAAAGGTATCGCACTCCTAGCTGACACATTAGCGCCACGCTCAGTCAAGCTTGTTGAACATAAGGGAAATCGGTGGCCGAACTGGCTGTACTATGAGAAAAAATTGCCTTCCATAGTTTAACTGTTGAAGTGGCACGACCAGGGGGTTGATTGGACACGGGACGCTACATATATTGATAAACTAAGGAAGCAACGCAACTTCAATGACTGTGTGAGTGCTGTATAAAGGCCGCAACTAGCCGTGTCACGCTGGTGGGAGTTAGGGCACAATCAGCATAGCTGACTCCGAACCCTGATCGCTTTCTCTTCACGATTGACCATATAAACAAGTGTAGTATTCCTGGACATCGTAATACCAGGGCCATAGGGGGATTCGTATTGTCTTCAACCGTCAATTCAGTCCCTGGTGGGTTTCTAGATGTTATGAAAACGGGTGTCTCTAGGTCCACCTATTCTTGCGACATGAAACAGTATTAGTCAATTCCCCAAGCACCAATCGAAGTCCAACAATCATCGTCAACAGGTGTGGCATCTTGCCGGGGAGATTCTCCTCGCCCTCGCAAGGGCTGTGGCTGTGGCTGGGGCTGCAATCTAACAGGATCCCTTGCCCGGATTCCAAAGCATTCTAAATAACCACCGTTCCTAAGCATTAGCGCATTATCTGTATAGCTTTTCAGTCAGAAAACATTCCACTATGTTTCGTGGCAGATATTTACCTATGGTAAATACCTTCTAAGATATTTTTGGAGTAATTGCGTGCCGAATATATTGCGCTCACTTTCCCGGACGTTCGTACAGGCACACCTAGTATCAAAGTTTCCAGCGTAGCTAGAGTCCCAGCATTTTCTGTTCTGAGGGCCGAATCCATTCCCACTAAGATCATTAGTGGTTATTCCGACTTAGATAGAGTTCTGAATGCGTGGGTCCTTTGGGCCCGTCATGGTTTGCGTACTTTGCGCACAGCACCTGTGGGGGTAGGGGCTAGTTTGGTACAGCAATGTGTTCTTTTATCTCGAGGTCCGAACAATGCTGGAGCAAGTAGCTTCTTTCACCGGGGAACATGCCAATGCCTCTGCCAGAGGCTGTAGCTTCAGCAGAAGCCACAGCTAGAAGGCATAAGGCAACGAGAATAGTTAACGTCCAATGCGTTGCTTTGGTTTTCTAAAGAGCTGAGATGGAAAGACTGATAGCTGCAAAGAAAATGGGTGAAGGAAGGAAACGTTATATTTGTTTATGTGACGCCAGGGCGCTGAAGCTCTCAACCCAAATCTCCACCGGGCAACTCAAAGTGGAGTTTTAAGGCTTGGATTAATCCTTAGAGAACCACCTGCACCCACCACTTACACAACTCGCTCAAAGGGAGCTTAAATTACCAAATAGTATGCCATGTTGGTGGCCGACAGACGAGAGTACTATACTGTTCGTTTAAAAGTACCTGGGCGAATACTGGAGGATTCTTCTAGACTAAAACGAAAGAAGAGATAAAACGTATCTCGGATAATTGAAATTGTTTGCAGGGCAACGTTTGTCCTAAGCAGTACTTTGACTAAATATAATGAGGGAGAGGTGGGCTTATGTGACGGGCCTGAAGATCCCAAGTTAGAAGACCAAAGGTATATCTTCTGATCAACGAACGCAAAAGCACGACAATCATAGCGTCATTCTTTAGGCCTTGGGAATAAGTTGAAGCCCCGTTGCGGTCACACGATAGCTCTGAATTGTATCACGATCAGACAGGCGAAGGTTCTGCATATTATTGCTGATGAAAAGACGGGTAGGCGCTTCCTCATGACGGATGTTCAGCACCTCTCCTCCATAGCCGGAAATCGGCAGGGTCCAGTCCTGTGCCTTCTGTGTCGTGTTGCCCTTGACATCAAGATCGAGCAGCTCATTTTCGTCAACATCAATGGCCTGCAACGATGCATAAGTATCGGGAAAATAGTTGTGGGCAACCCCGGCTCTCAGGTGCACGGTCAGTTTCCTTCCGGCCAGATCCAACTCTGCGGTCAGGAAATGCCAATCACCGATTCCTTTGAATGATGCTGTGAAGGAATTACCAAGTCCCTCCCCGGCCGCGGCATTGTCAGATGGTATGCAGTCGGCATATTGCTTCAGGAGATCATCGCGCTGAGAGCCGGTGAATTGGTTGATAGCGAGCCAGATCTCAACTTTGCTGGGAGGCTCGGCATGCAACAGAGTAGGATGATTACGAAGTACAGCCGCTGCAGATGCTATCCGCGCCGATAGGGCTGTCAATGGGTCATTGTTCAGTGTCTTGTTTTTGAGGCCACTGGAGGTTATCTCAAATATATTCGTCTTTTGCTCATGGTCGATTACACCGTTAAAGTCCGGCCTCAGCTGTAACCTGTGGCTGGGCTCCGCATGGTAAACCTCCAGCGTGTAGCCAGGCTCGAAGTGTATTTTATCATTGCACAGTGTTGCTCCAACGCCTGGCATCGTGGCGCGGAACTTCTCTGTGTCGCCACTATCTTTTATCACGATCTCCGCGTAGGTTTCACTTCCGAAGTAAGAATGCGGGTCCTTACTTGTCACGGCCACTTGCACAACTTGGTTTACTTGGTCGATGAGTACGGTACTGAAGAGGTCGTCTCCAAGGCCAAGGAACTTGAGCTCCTGTGTTGCCACTTGAGAACCTGTCTGAGGGGCAAAGTTTACCTGTACCTGGGCTGACCCGGGCTTGACGACGAGGTAACGTTGGTCCACTTGATACTTTTTGTTTCTACCCAGAGGTAAACGCAGAGAGTAGACGCCGATAGGCAAATCACCGAGGCTTATATTCTGGGTTTCAATGGGAAGCTGGCGCACATAGCGGGAGCCATCCATGACGGTGACTGTCTTCCCATACACCTGGGTAAAGTCGTCGACTTTCAGTTCGAGGGTAATATTGCCCTTAAGCCCGCTGGCGAGTAACTGCGGGACATCGACCAGAGCGAGAGAGCTCTCCAAATGGAGCTGAGCTTGCAGCTTAATTAACGTGTCTCCTTCTACCAGCTGATTCAACGGATAGACCGCTCTGGCTTGGCTGAATTGGTTGATCTCGCGTTGAGTTGGCGAGATAAATCCACTACATAGCTCGGCAAAAGGCGTCACATCGACGTGTCCAACGCGAGTAAAACTGTCAGAGAGCATATCAAGCAGCAGATGATCAGAAGAACTAAAATTCGCTTGGTTGCTGACCAGGCGATATTGCTGATTGAAATCTGCAAAGGCGTCCACACCCGCCTTTTCCACCATCAGCACAAGGAAATATAGCTTCGCACGCAGATCCCAGTCATTGAGGGACTTGTGAGAATTAATATCATTCATGATGCCTTGTTCCACCTGGGCCTGCTTTCCATAATTGTACAGCCAACCTTCCTTGAACTTGCGGTCACCCAGATAGGCGCTCTGGTAAAAGGCAGCATAAACATTGTTGGACACTTCACCGTTCCAAAAATAGCGGTCATTCCGGAAGGACATCTGATAGCCATGGCCAATCTCATGCAAATTGCCCCAGTTGCTCGCCTCCGGAAGCAGCCACCAGTCCTTGATTGCATTGGTTGACGCCGCGGTCCAGCTACCGCCGTAATATGCTCCTCCGGCACCATTCTTATCCGCTTTCATAAAGTAGCGATTGGCGCTGTTCAGGTCGCTCGGACGCTCCGGTTCAAAGGACAGCCCAGCCAAGGAGTTATAGAATGAAAACACCGATTCATAGTATCCGATCAAACCATCGATATCGTCCACCACTTGTGGATGTCTCAGCGCCTCTTTATCGACCACAGGCACCAGAACCTGCGTGTAGCTGGAGTCGATTAGCGCAAACTCCGACCCCTGGCTATCCCACTGCTTGAAAAAGTCGGCTTGGCTTTGGCCTTTCTGATACACGGGCAATTGCTTTGAACCGTCGGGATACTCGAATTCAACCACTGGTTCCACCGCACCTTCCGATGTCTCGGTGTACCAAGTGTCGATGAAGGGCACAGAGACGACACCCACACTGAGGTCAGTCCAGCCGGTACCCACCTTTTCTGAAGCCTCTGTTTTGTTGTCGTCATTCAGCAAGCGAAGTGTGAGTTCACCGGTGAATGCGGTGTTGGTTTGGCGGGCCTTGATCGTCTGGCCTGCAGCGAGAACAATGGTCAAGTGCTGGCGATCATGTCCAATTCCCTTGCCCATTCCTGCGGCATCGAGCCATTTTGGGCGAGGGAGGACGGGAATATGCTTGGTTTTGATAGCCATGGTAGTGAAGACTGGCGATTGTGAAGAGGTTGAGAGGAATATTTGCGAGCAAAGGGCGTGGCACAAACCTGATCGACGTGAAGTTGGAACTATTGGACTGTGCCGGGAGACTTGGAATGACTCTTTCTTAGTTGTCTTTCCTGTTTATGAAAAACCGCTGTGATACCCATTCATCCTACCCGAGTTTTGCAGGTATTTATTGCGTGAATATGATATACTGTAGGCAGACTCGGCATCGTATTTGCTACCTACTTCGTCATACCTGCATATCATTGTCGGAGGCTAGCTGGGCTAATCAGCACCTTGACATTAACCTGCCTTCCCCTCTTCTCATCGTACCAATGGAAGGTAGTTGATGCAGCCCACGCCTCAGTTTTGCATACCAGTAGCAGTTATTCAGGAGGAAAGCTAATGCACCTTTCAGCTCTTCCTGTAATGCTTATGCATGTTTGTGAAGTGAAGTTCGGATCAGGCTAAGCCTCTGCCCGTCATTGGCCGGGGGAATCATTAGCTGGATAGCGAGTAAGGTGCTTGACGAACGGCAGAAAGCGTCGGAAACGATAGGATTGGTCCAAGCTGGTGGTCTAGAACATGGACGCGCCTGTTGGATGACAGTTGCATGCACTAGCTATCCCAATAACGTACTTCTGTCTCAACCATGCGGGGGAGGCACATTGCGGGGCTTTATGCAAGACGGCAAGGGCTAGCTGAAGATCTTGCTAAGTGTTCGGCTTCCGATTACACTGCCACCACAAGTTCCTAGTTGGGTTTCACGTAACCTGACTTATGGGCTTACGATGGACCCCAGTTGGGGATCGAGTATAGTGGTTGCTTTTGTTCATTTTTGGTGGAGCTGAGAATCCGGCACTTGAGGACAAGAAACGTGATGCCCTGGTTTGCTGAAATTATCATGAACCCCGTAACTGGCTCCGGACATGACCAAATTCGCAGTTGAAATAAACCTATAGCCTCGTGTGACGCGAAATCATGATTGGCGTGAACCAATCGAGTATATACGCATGCCTGTCAGAAGCATTTGCCTTCTGAGTGGCTGGGTTAGTAGTCTAGTTAGGCCAAGCGGGCGAGTTATTTACTGATAACCAGGCTGAAAGCAGCTGAAGTACGGGGTTTCAACATTTTGCTTCTGTCTCATTTGGGTCTCCTATTCATGCGTCGATTCTCTTTGGATACTTTTGCTAACATACTCAGCCAATACCAGAATCCTATCCTCCTGCAACTGTTGTCCCACCAGCTGAATCCCTACCGGTGCACTATCGTAAGACTCTAGAAACAGGCGTCAAAACTCGTCAAAAATCTTAATATAGCATGCTTACCTTCGAGCAGTATCCGCCTGTCTGCTTCGCTTAGAAACTCCGTCGGAACTAGCCAGTTACCCACTGACATATCTACATGTGTTACTGGGATGACGACGCTGGTGTAATCCAAAACGCTCACAACGCTAGTGAATACGGTATGCCTATATCTTCCGGAGATAATGGGCTCATGAGGTGCAGTACCGCGAATGATAACATCAACAGGTCGTCCAGCTGCGGTAAGTTCGGCGGTCCTATTCCAGTAATGACTTCCACTAGCGCTAAAATAGCAAGAGTAATATCAATATTAGTACATTAACAGTCTGATATCATAGGTATATCTAATGAACAGCAGATTAGATGTGGTCTACCCGGCGGGTTTACCTATGATTCCTGATACATTGATTGTCTTTTGAGCAAATAAAACACGTGTAATAATGCCCCCATAAAGACCACATAATCGTTCTGCAACAGGGGGTGGCCTTCTTAGCTACGTCGAGGAAAAGGTAGCAGCAAAGAGGAGACTTCTAACGAGAAGGAAATGGAGTTGATGCTCTAAAGTACGAGCTACCTATGTAACAAGGGTATTTTGAGAAGAAACCAGAGCTTTGAAGAGGCGGGTCAACCAACTCAGATATTATCAGACCCAAGGATTATACTAGACGATTGACCCTACAGAAGGCACGGTCATCTGTGAAAGATAGACCACGAATCATAGACAGTTACATATGGTTCCAATGCTCCTGGGGGCCCCTGAGCCATAGGATCGACTCTGCGTCTTATGGATGTACCCTTGGGCGCAAACTTAGTTACACGTCCTAGTATTCGAGTCCAATTCAACTATAAGAGAGACTGCCCATCGAGGGATGTGTAGCTGCTAGGTACTTCAATAATGCACAGCGCAGAGGTGGGAACTTTAATATGAACATGGTACCACCTCCACCATTCCGGTACAGGCTAAACAAAGCCCAGGCTTAACCAAGATACATGGAGGGGACTAGGGCTAGGGCAGCATTATACCCGACAGGCATAGGCATCGATCTGTTCTTATGGCCTAGACAGGAAAACGTGTATGAAAATTAAACTATGGTACAACTTTTTCTTGGCTTACGATGTTCGGGTGAACTTTGGCCTGAAACCATTAACTGAATCCTTCGCTAGTAGTAGTAGGTAGTAGTTGTTGTTGTTGTCCAGACCTATGAAACGTACACATGTGCAAGCTGATAGTTAGCCAGCGTAAACCTCACACTAAAGGTGGTTCGATTAATACACAAATATCCAAATATCCACACACAGTCTTTGCTCAGTCGTCTCCCACTACCTAGCGAAGAATATGCTTCGCGAGGGTTCGAGATTATTTAACCCAGATAGCAGCGTAGCGATCCGCAGACCCATCGTTATATCCACTAAATGTCCGCAGGACATAGCCCTTGCTCCGGTACTTGTCGAACTCAGCTTGGAATGTTGGGGAATCCAAACCGTGTCTTGCCACCCACGCACCGGATGGAGACTTGTCCCAGATTGCCGCATACTTCACGCCGTCACCATCCTGGTAGCCGTCCACATCAACCAGGCGGTATCCATCCTTGACATGTTTATCGAAGGTCGCTTGGTAGGCCGTCGAGTTCAACTCTCCAGCGGAAACCCAGGCAGTACTATCATTCTGCTTTTCCCAAACAGCAGCAAAGCGAGCCTCAGTACCAACCTCATAACCGCTCACGTGCGTCATTCGGTATCCCTCCGCCAGGTACTTGTCAAAGTACTTCTGCATCCATTCCTTGTTCATTCCATGACGTGAGATCCAGGGTACAGAGGAGGACTTCTCCCAGATAGCGGTGTAGCGATCCTTTCCGTCAACTGTGTAGCCATTCACTTGAACAACGCGGTAACCTTGCTTCAGGTAGTCTTCGAATTTGTCATGGTACTGATCGGAGGTCAATCCGTGGTGTGACTTCCATGCGGGGGTGGGTCTCTTCTCGAAAATGACGGCAAAGTTCGCTTCATTGTTGTGTTCGTACCCGCTGACGGAGTTGAGTCGGTATCCTTGTTTGACCATCTCGTCGAACTTTGCTTGGTACGCCTTACCATTAAGGCGGTAGTATGCATGCCATTCGTTGGCCTGGACGCAGAGCGCCGATGCGAGGGCAACGGCCCAGAGATGAAACTTCATGATTATATCGAGATCACACCTTTGAACCAGCTGATAATTTTATGGGAGGAGAATTGAGACCGAAGATTCTCTGACTTGATGTCGTTTCTGCCATCTTTATACCTTGCACACCACCAGACACTACTTCTCGGCTAACCCAATATGAATGCATGATGCGAGTACAGATGAATTCCTTCCATACGAGGTTGAATGGATCAAAATGGAACGTATTTCTTCTTTAACTGGCAGAAGGGAAATAACGATCAGCAGGGGATCGTATACAATAACGTTAGGAATGTTTTATTTTTAACTCCTCAGGTTGACTATCGGTTGATCTATGGTTGCCAATACGAACAGCAGCGCCTCGTGAAAGTGGGGAGACCTCGTATATCCCATTACCTCTCTTAGCAAATGGGCTAGTACTGGAAGCTTGATATATAGATGGCAACAAGGTACGTGACCCAACCCTACGGCCAATATGCTAAGTAGTAACGTTTCATATCTTCGCACTTTGGGCGATATTGGATAATAAGGAGACGGAGTTCGGTAGACTGACCTCTAGTCATGCCGACATGGACAGAAGTGTTGCCCGTTTTCAATGACAAAATACGAGGCCAACACTATCGACGGCGGGGTAGGATGGTCCTTGATTATTTAATCTCCTAGACCTGGCCGTCCCTCTCTTCTCCCCCATCTCTCCCTTGCGCAAAACCATGATCTAAATATGGCTGCTACTATACAAAGCAGAACCCTAACGGCAGCCTGCCACTGTCGATCAGTGCACTTCACGATCTGTATTCCGGAAAGCGCCCTCCCACTCAAGATCCACCTGTGCCACTGCACCGTGTGTCGCTATACGCATGGATCCCTCTGCAGCTTCCATGCCCCACTCCCCGAAGACATTCAGCCCCAGTTCATCGCACCCTCAAACCTCGATGGCTTGACTCCATATGCGCATCCCAAGTCCAGTTCGACCCGGTACTTCTGTCGTACTTGTGGTTGCCATGTTGGAGACCGGCAAGATGTGGATGGGCGATGGGTGGTATCCAGCGCGATCTTCGATCACAGCGGGGATGAAAGTGTCTGGCAAATTACTTCACACATCCATGCAGACGCTGGAAGCCAAGACGGGTTATTTCACTTCCTAAGCCAAGTAAACGGCCGTGAACTCACCAGATCAACCTCAACCCTAGACAGCCTATGTTCTCGTAGCCCAGTAGAGAACATCCCGAAGCTGCAAAGAAGCGCGGATCAACAGCTCCACGCTTCCTGTCACTGTGGAGGGGTCACCTTCGATATCTCCCGGCCTCGTGAAGATTTTGTGAACGATCCTGGGAACCGTAAATGGATCCTTCCAGGAGGGAAAGACAAGTGGCTTGGAGTCTTCGATGTCTGCGACACCTGCCGCTTGGTTAGTGGGGCGAATGTTGCAGCATGGATGTTCGTTCCGCTGAACCACATCTCCCCTTCCCCTCCGGACAATTTGCTCATCGGGTCTTCCAAGCGCTATTACTCGAGCGAGGGGGTGGTGAGGACCTTTTGTGGTACTTGCGGGGCTGTCGTCTTTTATAGCTGTGCTGATCGACCGGAAATAGCTGATGTTGCGGTCGGTATCTTGCGGGATCCAGAGTCTGTGCTGGCAGAAGGCTGGATAACTTGGAGGACTGGCCGTATTGCCTATTTAAAGGACGGTATGAAATATGACGAGGGATTTACGAAGGAACTAGATCAGGGATTGCAGGCATGGGGAAGGGAGAAATATGGCAAAGTGGAGCTGTTTGATGTAGCTTAGCTTGTAACGTAACCGTCTTTCTTGTAGAGTGTGAATCCAAGTATGCGTTATGGAAAGCTAGCTCTAGATAGTATCAAGAATAATAATGATGATTCTAATAAGAATGAGCTCCATATAAAGTCTCAAGATTTATTACTATGCATATTCACCAGGGGTGGTGGTAACGTTAGAGACGGTGAGCGAGGGCAGGGTGGACGAAGGACATAAAGGAGCTGGATACTGCCACATACTACAGCGAATATACGTAAAAGGTTCATTGTCAAATCTAGATTTGGAACACTGATGATAGTCCCGCGGGAGAGACGCCTTGCGCGAGTATACGTTGAATTGTCCCCGATAGAATCTGGCAGGTTCACAGAACAGCAGGAGCCCCAGATTATTATGGACCAGATCGCCGAGATCATGCAGCCATATACCATGAAGACAAACCAAATCGCCTGGTATACCACCTACAAGGTATTTACATCATTGAACGCTCTTACACATCTATACTAACGAACGTAAGTTGGCCAGCGGGTATGCCCGAAGATCTCAATCTACAATCGTATATTCCTGGCTGGTGAGGCAATCCATACTCACTCCCCTAAAGTGGGACAAGGAATGAAAGTCAGCATGCAGGACACATACAACCTCGGATGGAAACTTGCTTCCGTGATTCATGGCGCCTCGCCACCGAATATATTAGACACGTATGCGGAAGAAAGGCTACCAATCGCCAAACGGCTTACACAGCTGGACTGGCGTATCTGCCGCAGAATGTGCAGTCGGAACGAAAGTGAACCTATGCTTTGTGATAGATTCGATGAGGATCACAAGCGTGCCATTCGCGAAGAAAATACTTCAGCTTCTGGTCTCACCGCAACCTATCAACTTTCTTATTAGCCCTTCCGCAAAACAAGGCGAAGCATCATTTAGAAGCGATCTGTCTCTAGCAAAGGCCATAAAGATAGGGGCCAGGATTCCGAGCAAATTGGTCCTGAACTAGAGCAATTCCCAAGCCTACCACCTACAACAAAGCTTTCCTAGTAAAGGTCAGTGGAATTTGATTGTCTTTCGAGGTGATATCTCCAAGAGTGAACGGATGGGTTGCATCCGTCATCTGACGGATGCACTCTCTCACTCAGACTCATACTTTCAGCAATTGAACAAGGCCAGAACGATAAGAGGCGGCGTCGGGTTAGTAGGAGTGCATCTGTTACATTCGGCACGCAGGAACAGTATTGATTTTTTTCATTGCCGGAAACCTTTAGGCCATTTGGTGACGACAGGAGTATATATTGCAACAGGGTATTGGTAGATAATGAATCTTACCACCATCCTGGAGGTGGCAAGCTATATGAGTCCTTTGGTATTCACTCTGAAGGGTGTATAGCCTTGTTGCGACCCGATCAGCATGTTGCCTTTTTATCCACCATTGACGACGCTCATGGCTTGCAAAACTTTTCGCGTTCATTTACTTGCTTGTGAAAGATTTGATCAGGTATGCGTTGCGGGTTTGGTAGAAACGTGGTATAAGAATTCATTGGAGTAAGATAAATTCGCAAAATCTTTCTGAAACATAGACCAACGGGTGCACCTAACTGCCCAAGACAGAGTAAATTAGGAAGCTTTACTCTGAATAATTACCCACGAAGTTAAGCTACAATGCTTCGTACCGTCTGACTGAAAAACTACGTGTAGTTAACCAAGATTATCACTGCATTCGGTACCCTTCCATGCTACACGGTCCAGCTCCTCAGTGTTGTAAGTCCACATCAGCTTGGGTAACAGAATGTACCCCTACACATCCGCTCCCATGGACGTTGTAAATCTTTGCCTTGGCTGTACGCCATGGCCCTAACCCAAGGAAGCGACCACTGACGGTATAATACGTGCTAACCATTCGACTTCCATGTTCAACTTTGTCCTTGCTCGTCACATCAAAAGTAGGTTGCCGTACATATGGCTGAAGCACACAAGCGGTGATTTGATGTCTTCTGGGATACTTGGATCTTGCATGTCCGATATGGTTGCCTCCCATTGTTTTGTAGAGAGACCTTCGCTAAGTAAATGACCCTTCTCGCGGCACTGACGAGATGCCTTCAGGATATAGTTGTTCTTAGTAGCCTTTGCTCGGTTACTGCGACCAACCCCTTGGTTTAGTTCTTGGGAGCTTGGGAGGAATGTGGGCACAATGCCTTGCTGAAGGATTTGAGCCTGATCAGGAGAGAGGATGGCGTGTTTCTGGACAAGGCTATCGAGTTCCTGCAGCACTGTGCCCAGGAATCGCTCGTCATTCACCAGCAGAATAGTGCGGAAATCATTGACTGTTATTGTCGCCAAGTGACGGGCATATCCTGTGAGCTCATCTGGAAAGAGTGAGAGTCTAATTGTTCAACTTTCTCAAACCTATCTGTCCCCGGCTCCTGGCAGGAAAGGGAATGGCCGGTCTCTGAAGTGGTATCTGGCCGCAAATGTAGGTCAGCTACATTTTTACTAAGTGTGGTAGTAGTCCAGTCCGTTTTCTGGCTAGCTGAATGACTTCCCGTCTGTCAAGCTTGTCCCTCCCCCATATTCATGGACTTATGAAGGAGAGTGGTTGGATTTATATCATTAACTTAGGGCTAGTGCAAACCGGAGAATCGGTACGACAGCCGCCGTGATTTGCCCTCTCAGCTCTGTGATAGAATAAGCAATCCTTAATCCGAAACAAACTACGAATTCCATCACCGTGATCTTTGCTATATTATATTTACTGGGTATGTCTGCGCCGCATTATTTGACAGGGAACATGCGCCGGCGGATAATATAGCAACACATAGTGCCCAGTCCATTGGCTGGAAAATGTGCATCTGGCCGTATATTCCGCCCCATATGGTATCTCTCGAAAGGGAACGGAGTCTACTACGGAGCCTTGAGTAATCCTTCATGCTTAATTACCCAACTGCCGTCCTGAGGGAATCCGGGAGTATCGCCGTGAGATCCGTCCCAACCAGCAACCATGTATGCCACTATAATCATCAACACGCCGACCACTCCACGCGCCATTTCATATATTACTTACCGGCATAAAGTAACCCAGCATTACCAGGCATAAAAGGGGGAGGAGTTCCTCCTATATGCCATCTTGATATTAGGAATGGTCTCGCGGATTATCAAGTAGAGGGCTTACCATCTCCTCCACGTTCGGCAAATCCTAGATATCTGATAGTTAGCATCGTCGCAAAGGGAAAGTGGGGGTTGTCATGCCAGCATCATCAAAATTCCAATAGTCGAACGCGGTTAGGTGATATATCGCTCGCTCCGGATTCCCAATCCGTGCCGCATTGATTGCAAGAACGGGCCTACCCCATCCCCTAATCTTATCGTCAGTCCAAATTTCTCCTACCTTGTTTGCTGTTCGTAATGCAACTTGTGGATCAACCGCCGGTGTGTCGGGTAGGATACCTTGCAGCATGATCAAGCTACGAGGGTCTTTTGTTAAGGAAGTGTCATTCCACCAAGAACTATTTAACCCTTCATAAACCGTATAGAGGCCGTCAATCTGAGGAGGGGGAGCGAGGCCTTCCGCCACTACTGTCCATATATTGGGAATGGGCTGATCGAGTTTCCTCTTCCACTCACGGGCGATATCGAGCCCGTATCTCCAGTAGGCGATCTAGCGCTGGGTTAACTTCTCCTGTCTCGTGGGATGTTAGAGGGAACCTAACCTCATAGGCTAGATTGCGGCTTTTGATGGGAGGCGTGTTCTCCGTTACACCATAAGACCTGCGGATGTCAGCAAGGCACATGGCCTAGTCGTGAACAAGCATACGGGGGCCCCAGATCATAAAAGCCCGAGCTTGTGTTCTTCCAAGCGTAAGACGCCATATAATCCGCCGTGGCGGTTAACACGCGATCCCATCGCTCAAGGGTGTCTTGTGTGGGCGATGCCTGGTAAGCTAATCTGGCTAGATACATGGGGTGAGGCTACTTGTCGTTAGTGCATCGCAATGTGTTCGTTTGCGTGAACGTACCTGCTGCCATAGGAGGAGACCATTAATACCTCCCGGAGAACTTACTCCAGTCTCAATATCAGTCATCTTTGGCCACCTTCTGCATGTCAGATACTTGATTGCATATTCAGAGGAAGGTTGACAGACCGGGCTCCATCCCATCCCATCGATGTTGCCCGTTTGGTCGATGACGTGAGCAATGTTTCATATAAGGCTGGGAATATATCACCGAAATGTTGCTTCCGACCCCATGTCACCCAATGTGCATTATGCCATACCACCATCTCCATGTGGAATTTGCCTATTGCCTCTGTTGGCGTCTGCATGATTACATTAGGTACACTTGGTACTTACCATACCACCCGTTGTTCATCAAGCCGCTCTCTTGGGGTGACTGCCCTGTGGCTGCGCTATTGACCCGAATATGGTACTGTGATAAGATAATTCGGCGCTGCAGCTCGTCTGCTTTGGGGTTTGATGAGGAGGTGAGATCGACAAAGCCTCCCTGAGCCCAGTACTGGTTCCAAGCCGTAGAGCTGCGCTCCCGAACTGCTCGTGGCGAACCGGCTGCTTGTTTCTGTGGTGAGAAATTTGCTATGAAAGCTATGGTAGATGATGATTCGGGCTTGAGAGTGTATCGGTGAGTTTTATTCTCTTCCCGAGAGAGCCGAAGCGGGACTTCAGGATCCCATTGCAAATTCACAAAGTATTGCATCTCTTGTATTTCATGCCGTATATGCGCCGTATTTGCTTTTGAATCTTCCAGAAGCAAGGTAGTATGATTCTGCGGAAAGTCATAAACACCAACAAAGACCTCGTACTTATACTTAGTTGAATGAATTGGAGGATAGGGGAAATCTAGCTCGACGGATAGATCACCGGTCGCGACTAGGTTCGACTCGACATGGAATGTCACTGAATCGGAGTCAAGGTCCCCTTGAGTCACGACGCTGACGGGCTGCCCATCGATCCGAAATGTAGACACGATCACCCCATTCCACAGGTCGAGCTTCTGAGATGGCTCTGTAGTTTGTGACACCGAGATCAATGAGCCCTTGTACCGAAGACCAATTCGGCCTAGGTTGATACGGTTGGGGTTGGCGACGAGCCATTGCGATGCCTCAGGGAGGTCAGGATCGGGAATGTCGTACGAGACATTGCGCCCATGAGTTAGCATACTGACTCCTTGGTAATCGTCGATCTTCTCTCTGTCCAAGTTTAGATACTTGATCTAGCCATGACAACAAGCCTAGGGAATGCAAAGTATACCTACCCATTGCTTGGCACAGAGTCATTATGCCAGCCCCAACTGGAAAGTGTATTGAATGGAAGGAATGTCTGATCTGGATCTCAGTATCTATACCGATAGGGTTAGATCGATAACTTATACCTGCATTCCAGTGTTGTCTACGTTGAATGCAAAGTTCCCATTGCCCACTTGGAGAGGCGTCGTTTCTTTGGTGATCAGCTTGGAGCGGACTACATTGTACTTGGAAACTATACGTTGTCTGCCATACTAAGCGATTCGTTCACATGAGCTGTACGTTGTGTATCGAGACTTACCGGTCAATGTGGGCCAATGTTGGAGCCGATGCGAGGACGAACAGTAATATGGATATCCAAGCCATGTTGAAGTGTTTTGCTGCAACAGAATACACCATCAATGACACTCCTACCGTTTTAACCTATCCTCGGGGTAATCAGACCCGAACGCCTAAGGTAAATATACCCCGCATAATCACTATCATTAAGGAACCAGTTTTTGCACCAATCGCCTGGCTGTACTATATCTGAGATATCTTGAAGTATTACTTGGCATCATGCAGGGAAATCCGATTAAGCTTGGCCATCCACTACCTAGGCTCGCCAATTTCAATGACTTTGAATGGGGGGCTTGGTTGTGTTATATAAATTACTCTGGCGAGTTCCTTGATCCGGTGTACTATTCAATTATGGCCCACAGTTTGAGCTAGGTTCATCATAGGCATCCAACATGCTATGTGAAGCTCTGTTAAAAGTGGCTTGCAATTATAAATGACCCATTTCCTCCAAATAAGTGTGTCTAAAGAAAACTAAACACGGCATTGTTTACTAATAGTTGCATACATACATGACAACCTCCATAACATTCAGCCTTAGAGCGGACGATGATACAATAAATGCCAGGCTAATGTCGAGATTCTTCACTCAGAGTCTTCAGCACATGGCCGTGTGCGGCATATATCATGTAGGTGTTTGGTTTCCTCAGTTCACCAACAGATACCTTATAGAGCAGCCCATTGTGGGTTAGTGACACCCTAAGTTCTCTAGTATGAAGAGAAAGTGTACGGCAGACCCTTAAGACAAAACTGCAACAACAAAAATTTCATGTAAGCGCTAGTATAGGACCGGCAGAAAAATAAATATATACATACATGATGGCCTGCTTGGTTTCACCACGTAGCTAGTGGCTACTTATCCTGAGCACCACGAAGAGGTACAAGCCTTGCTCAAGGTGTTGTACACAGGGCCTGTACAACTAGGAGTGCTGGTATTGGGGATATACCTGTAAACAAAAGAAATCTTATATATACCTTAAAGATATATAGGGTTATTAGTCTCTTCTTCTTTATATTTATCTAAGTTAATTGGATTATCAGCTCTATTGTCCTTCTCTGAATCTAAGTTAATTAAAAAACATGGCTACTGTTCTTGGGCCTCCTAGAGTAAACTATTGTTAATAGATTATATAGTCTTCTAATTCTTATCTTAAATAGAATACTGACTTATATAGTCAGGCCATTTACAGTTAGTGTATACTCCGCTAAATGTCCCTGGAATATGGCAGTATTCAGGGAAGATATATTAGCCAAGTATATCCCGGTATCTTGTATAAGGTTGCTCTAAATGAACCCTCCTTAATTAAATGAGCAGGGCATTGATATATAAGTTATATATGCTGAAGATCTGCCTAGCATTGACTCTGCTGGAGATAAAAGCTATAGAGTGCCCTATACAGGCCAGTAAGGCTCTCTATATATTATTATAAGTGTACTGTGATAACAGATAATCTCTAATAGAAAGAACAGGATTTCTGCCTGGAGCTATTATCTCAAGAATATAGGTAAAAAGAGCTTCTAGTTTTTCCAGACTTATTAAATAATTAGTAGGCATATTAATAGGCATGTTATTAGAATTAAGACTAATATATATATAATTTATATAATTCTTATAGTAAGAATTATATAAATTATATAAAAGCAGTTAGTAGATACTTTAAGAAATAAAAAAAGATAGAGAATTAATATAGCTTATATACTATTATATAGTAATAGTAATAGTAATTAGAGAAAGAGAAAAAAAAGAGAGAAAATAAAGTTATCTCTACTTTTATATTACTAAGGTCTCAGTAATCTTAGATAGTCTTAGACTATTAAAACTCCAGAATCCAGTAAAGTAACTATATATAGATATAAAAGTAATCTTTATTAAGAACAGTAGCTAATTATAGTAAGTAGTTAAATTTTTATATAACTAAACAAGCTAGATAATTAATAAAGTAATAGAATAGATAGCTAAGTAGTTAAATACTTATATAATTAAAAAGAATAAATAGATATTAAAATAGTAGAAAAGATAATTAAGCAGTTATATCTCTATATAGTTAAGTAGTAATTAAACTAGTCTAAATTTAGTAAAGTATTTAAGATCTTCTAGTTAAAGAATATAATATTATCTTATATAATAGACTATACTATTTCCTTCAGGAAGCTGAACTAACAGTAATAAAAAATTAGATAAAGAATTAGACTTTTTTTTTTTTTTTTTTAATTACTAATAACTCTTCTGGCTTTATCTTAATAGAAATAATTAAGAATAAATATTTTTTAGTTATTTTTTATATAACTAATTCTATCTTAATTTTAGTTATAGACTTAGACTTTATTTTCTTTTTTATTTTCTTCTTTATCTTTTTTTTTAATTCAGTAAAAGTATCTATATACTTTTTTTATATAATAATTATATAGATAATCTCTAGATCTTCTTTATTTTTTTAAAACTATATTAATAGAAGTATCTCTAAAGACTATTTCTTATCAGTATCTTTAGTAAAATAGACAGGCTTTAATTTCTGAATTATCTAAATAAAAGAGTACTAATCACTATTTTTTTTATATTTATCCAGAAACTTAGTTAAAAGATTAATCTTAAAAAAGTTATCTAAGAATTTAATTATATAAGAAAAGAGCTTAGCAGCAATTTAATCTGATAGATATTAGTATTTAATAAGAAATAAGCTAAAAGTATAGACTAATATAAAGAGATATACTATTTTCTATCTATATAGAGATTTAGTTTCAAGATATAAAAATAAATAAAAATAATAAAGATAGATATAGTACTACTTAGCTTATTTTTCTTTATATAAGTAATCTTAAATTAATATAACTGTTTAGCTTTATCTATATAATTATAATAAATAAATTAAGCTATTTATAGAGAAGATTTAAAAGAGATAAAGACAGTAATTATAATTAAAGATATATTTAAAGATATAAAAAAAAAATTAATAAGATTAATTATCTTTATATCTTATATATAAGATAGAGAAGTTCTACTTTATTAAATAAGATATAAGCTATAGACAAGGATATTACTATATATCTTATCTATATAAAAACAGTAAGAGATCTAGAAACTTATTCTAAATATATTAAAAAAGATTTTTATAAATTTAGTTAATATATAAAGAGCAGAATTATATATTAAAGTAGTAATATAATAAATTCTAAGCTATATCTAGATCTAGCTAGTCTCTATATCTTCAGATTTCTTTTAATTATATAAAATCTTTATTTAAGAGATATTCTGATTAGCTATTAATTTCTAATTAAATTCTTTTATTAACTAGTTTAATAAGTCTAGTTCTAGCTTATTTCTCTATCTAATATAGGCCAAAATCCTAGCCTGTAGATTAAAGTAAGTTATATAAAATAGAGTAAAAATATCTTCTCTAGTATACTTAGAAAAGTTCTAAAAATTAAAGTTAAGCTCTTTTAATTAAATAAAAGTTTAATTATAAATAGCAGAAAATAGATATTTTTTAGAGTCTTTAAAGATTAGCTAAAGTCTTAAGAAAAAAGTAGATTATTTACTCTATTTTTATATATCTTTCTATAAGGAATAAAGAAGACTCTTATTAAAATTAAGGCTATAGTTAAGTATATTATTATTAGAATAGTTATAGTTTATAAATAATTTACTAAAGACAAGATATAGCCAGTTCTTTTATATATAAATAGAATAATTATTCCAGGTTTATATAAAGAAGATTATCTTAAGATAAAGAATTAATATATAGATTATATATAATATAATCTAGTTTACTAGACTATCTTTAGAATATATTCTTTTTTTTTAAAAAGATTAAAAGTAGATCTATTTCTTATTATTAGCTAGACTTGTTAGGCCCGCGGGTTGGGCCGGGTTTTTCAGGTTTTGCAACCCAGCCCGTTGGGTTTGGGCCGGGTCAAGATAGTATGTAAACCACCCATGGGTCAAAATATATATATGTGAACCACCCGTAGGGGCCCACAGCTGTAGATTCTTTCCTAGTAAAGTAATGATTTACATTCTTGATAGAATACAGTCTCTTAATACTGTAATTTATTTATATTACTGTAGGTAAATAATATATTTACTGTATTTTATATCTTGGTAACCCGCGGGTTAACCCGTTGACCCATGGGCTGGGGTAGTCAATAACCTGGCCCGGTATGGACTTTCGTATACACAAACCCAGCCCATTACTTGGCGGGTTGGGCCGGGTTGGGCCGGGTTTCGTGGGCTGGGCCTAACAAGTCTATTATTAGCTCTTATATAAGATAGAGTAGAAGGGATATTATATATACTTTTCAGTAAAATAGTAATTCTTTACTTAATTAGTTCTACTAAGCTTTAATTTATTAATTAGCAGTACTTGTACTATAGATATAGTAGTTAGAAATCTAGATTTCAGAATATCTTAATTACTGTAGCTTATATTAAGCTTCTGCTAATAAGATTATCTCTATATCTTAGTCTGATTATATAAAGTAAGACTGTTGTTTTGTAACTTTAATAATCTTCAGAAACTGCCAGAGTACACTAACTGCTGTATAAGAGATAATACTAATATAGATCTAGATAATATAGCAGAAGTAGATATTAATTATAATATAAATCTTAATTCTATATAGTATAAGCTTAAGATATCTATCTATAGACCAGATAAAGTTAGGACCAGATATAATATAGATACTATATTTCTATTAAAGATCTTATAGATATTATTATATAGCAGTAGATACTAGTTTTTAATATAATAAGTAAAGCTAATCCCTAGAACTATTAGCTATAGATATACTTAGGTTTTATATTACTTATCTAGTTATTAAATAGTCTTTACTCTGGAAATAAGTATAAAACAAGGTCTTTCTATATTCTTTAATCTAGCCCTAGTTAAGCTCTGTATAAAGCTACTCTAGAACTACTTTTATCTATATCTAAGCAGTTATAGAATTCTTGATATATTAATATAATCCTAGCTTATAGTAGAGATACAGGAATATATAAGCTTTAATCTAAAAGCTATTCTGTTATAGAACTCTAAGAAGCTTATCTTCTTTAAGTCTAATCTAATAAAAAAGAATCTTAATTTAAGTATATAGAACTTAATTAGTTTCTACTATATAATTCTGCTTTTGAATTTCCTAGCTCTTAAGTCATGTACAGAATATATATTCAGAAACAGTAAGATTATAAGATCTAGAGAGATTCTCTATTATAGAGTTATAGAATATATTATTAGTATAAAGATTAATAATCTTAGCCTTATAAGGCCCAAGATCAATAGCTGAATGAGGCATGGCTTATACAATACTTGAAAATAGTATCCAGAAATAACCAAGAAGGCCATATATACCGCTACTTTGGGAGATTATGATAAATCTAAGCAAGGCGGATAACTAGGCGGTATACACATGCTTTACAGAAATTTTTGTTGTTGCAGTTTTGTCTTAAGGGTCTGCCGTAAAAGTGGAGCTCAGAGACTTTAAAAATGGGTTCGGTCATAAATGTAGAGACGCTGAGAACATATAACGTATTCGGTAAGCGGCTGGGTCACGCAACCGGGTGGGTCAACCCTCGCAATTTTTTCGCGCCTCCTAGAAATGAAGCTATTCAAACCACCGAAAAATCTGTATTTCTATAGAAAGTCTAAATAGTCTGACGATTAGGACAATGAGTTATTTTATGGCCTAGAATACCGCAACCAGAGCACTTTGGTGGAGCGCGTACACGCTGGTTTTCTACTACAGGACCTATATCTACGGAGGTAGTAGATATAGCTCCATTAGTAGAATTCCTGCTTTGTATAAGCTCCTGAGCCTCCTTAACTGAAGTGCCTGATTCTATAGGAATCTGTCTAGTAGAGCGCCTTTTCTTTTTAAGTGTTCTTTCATGCGCGGCATGTAGTTCCCTAACTTCCTGCCTTGCAATAGTAGCTTCATTTAGAGCTAGTTCACAGCCTTTAACAAGCTGTTTTATTACAGCCTTAGTAGGTGAGTTAGGGCTCTCTGTATGAGCTCTAAGCAGCTTCTTCAAAGTAGCTTCCTGCTTTTGTAGTTGCTTTAGATTATGAGGTGTTTTAGGCTCTGAATTAGTAGATCTACTACTAGATCTACTGCCTGGAGATGTTATCTATAGCATAATATTAAGCTGAGATAGTACGCGCTCAGGATTAAAAGGAATAAGCCCAGTAGCTGAGAAACCACTGCAGATATTACCAGTAGTATATATCTGAGCTCTCGCCTGAGGAAAGGCCTTAAGAAAGTCAAGTTTATCAATATAATTGAAGCCTAATCTCATCCTATTCTCAACTAGCTGTCCGTACGCGCGTTTCAGAGGCCCAAAACAGCCTATATCAAGCGGCTGAAGTAGGTGAGATGAATGAGCAGGCATACAGAGAGGTATAATATTGTTTTGACTGCATATATCGTCAAATTAAGACGTTAAATGACTGCCGTGGCCATCAAGTATTAAAAGGCGATATCGACCAACAGTCCAGCTTGTAGCAGGTATAAATACATGCTGTAGCCAATATAGACCTATCTCATCAATAGTCCAGCCATTTGCACTCATTTCTATACGCCAGTCCAGTGGTAGACCCATCTCATACCAGCCCTCAACGTGGACCTTGCCTTAAAAGATAATACATACAAGGTGGAAGAGGTCCCCTAGGGCCAATACACTCAATAGAAGTAGCCCATTCCCGGTTCCCTGGCTGCAGTAGAAATGGCCTACCAGCTAACTCAGCTCGGGTAACTACTTTAGTAGTAGATATTAAGCCCATTGCAAAGCCAGTTTCATCAAAATTATAGATATCGTCCGGTTGAATGCCATACTGCATTATAGTGATCTGTACGCGCTTAAACCACTCATGTAGAAGCTTAGGATCCTCATATTTAGCGCGTTGATAGCTGTAGCGACAAGAGAAACGCGATTTTAGCTCATCTCTGCGTTGAACTAAGTTATATACCCATTTCTCACCTACGGTAGTAGGTATAGGGTCACCACGCTTAACTAGTAGAGTATTGGCCATTTCTCATATGTGCGTAGGCCGGGGAGGTGCTCCACATTGATCTAATGATAAAATCCAGTGTACTAATGAATCCTCCTTATTTTGAGTCAATTTATGGCCATTGGCGCGTACTTCAGTGTAAAAAGTTTAATCCTTTAGGCGTCGTTGAAGCGTTGTATTGGGCACATTAAAAATACCTGCAGCTTCACGAATACTGCTGATTTCTTGTTTTTTTAAAGCTGATATAGCTAATAGGACCCTCCCTTCCTGCTCCACCTTCGCTTTTGATGATTTAGGCATTTTTGGTGGTATGGCTGGTGATTGAATAGCTTCATTTCTAGGAGGCGCGAAAAAATTGCGAGAGCTCGCACCTTGTTACCCTCGAAAATTTCGGAAGGACTTCGTTATGCGTCGAAAGCGAAGAGCCAATTCCAACCGATGAACTTAATCACGGTCTGGAGCTCGCAGGGCCGGGGACAAAAGGAGGTCTTCTAATCGCCTTATACCGGCCTCCGGTAAATCAAACATTTCATAACGGCTATACAGCGGATTCGTCTGCCTGCCGCACGACAGAAGCCATACAACAACTAGTGCTTGTTGCTAGTGGTGGGCAAATGACCCTCGACGACATCAGTGCATTTGATACTCTGCCGTACTGCCCGGAAGGCTCAGACGACGCAGAACTTGTGAAGGACGCTGAGCATGCGTTCAGCCAGATGGTTAAACTGAAGGCGCCAGATGTCGTCTTGTGTTCTTATCGGAGCCCTTCAAACGAATCTCTTGCCCAGGAGTTGCGGAGCATAGGAGTGGGGAAAGCTTTTGCGGAGCCGAAACTTCGAATCACCGATGATTGCACCACTATGCGATTGAACGCATTCCATCCTAGCTACGTCGTCCACTATCAGCAAAGCTACAGTTGTTTCCGCAGTACTTCTCCTGGAATATGTGAAAGCTTTTTCTCATCTATCAATGGCATGGGAGGAAGAAGAATGGATGAGCAAATTGCGCTCACAGTGCGTCAACCTCGCCAGAGAGCTAATTAGTAAGGGACAAGGCACAGAATATTGTACAGTATCTCTTATACTGACTGGCTACAGACTATTCAAAGCCCCGATGGCCCACTATTGATGAGAATCGTTGGATTGCTATTCTCACTGCAATCCAGCGGAATTTCTCCAATCTGGACTATTTCAGGTCCAAACTCGACTCAGACATATTTCTAGAAATGCTCGTTGGCGATAATCTGTCCTGGAATTGTGCTGACGCATCGCTTTTCCTTGCCGAAATCCGAGAGAAATATGCAGAGAGTCCTAATAACGGCCGGATTTCTCAACTATTACTCAGTCACTTTGAAACCTGGTTCACTATTTCGACTATCCCACAAACGCCGCGGAAGAACTACAGAAGCAGCGATCCAAGAGGATACTATGAACTGCAATATCTGTCAAAAGGAGCGAACACGCCCCGTCATATGGCTCCTCTATACGATATTTTCTTCAGCTTTCTTAAAGATTTAAACCTGTCCTTCTCTCGAGATGAGACAGGAGAGTTATTATCCAATCTATCCGCCCAACAAAACGCCTTCCTCCGCTTTTCAACAAACCTTGAGAAGGCAGCTGGGAGACGTGTGCCACTGTCCGATTGCTTCCGGAACCTAACAATCGGCAAAGACTGACGAAGTCCTTCACGATGTGGAGAACCAACAACTCTAAGGATTTTATTGAGGGGGCACTTGGGTACACTTTTGAAGGCAGACACATTATTGAGGAAGCTATGCAACGAAACCGAAATAAGCGCCTGGTTTTGCTAGGAGATAAAGCTGTGGCATTGGTGTTTGTTGACTCCCAGTATAGGCACGCGGTAGAAGCTGCGGTAGGCAATGTTCCAGCACTATGGGAACCATCACTGACAGAACGCAGAGGATGGGAATAACGAACTTGCTCCAGAAGTATGCGCCTAACGAGGAAGTCACGTTGATGGATGTATTCAACCAGGTCCGTTGCACCCATCTGGCCGCCATCCATCTATTCACTCTCTTGCCACTGGTGTTAAAGCTATTTTAAAACAGTATATGATGTTCGTACATACATATAGAACAGTCAATTAGATACGCCCTAAATCTAAGTGACATTCTTAGAGTTCCTAGAAATGGCCTAATGAGAAGCCGGTGGCTTCAGGCCCCCAATTTGCAGCATCATCCCAAACAGATCGGGCAAGCCAGTCTCCTCCACAATCATCCCATCTGAGAATCGATAGATGTTCATAGCTCGCGCCTGGATTTTCTTTCCCGAGGCCGGGACACCAAGGAATTCGCCTTCGTGAGTTCCACGCAGCGTGAACTGCGCTACAACTCTATTATCCTCGATGACAGTATCATCAAGTGTCCACTGGATATCTGGGTAGGCTGAGCGCATTATGCCGAGAATTTGCATGTATCCAAGCAACCCCCTCAAGGGAGTATCCGAGAACGGAACGTGGAAGACCGCGGCTTCGGAAACTACTTCTTGTCCTATAGTTTCATCACCTGAATTGATAAATTCAACGAATCGACGCATCCTTTGCAGCAGCAGACTCGCCATTATGTTGCTTTAGATGTAAGTTAGATTTTATTCCACCCGATTGAACAGAAAAGGCTGACTCCAATTCTGACTCACTCGTAGTGATCCCGTTCTTATAAGATCGTAGAATGTGAGGCAGAGGCACCCTTGTCTTTGTCAAGCTTCTGAAGACCGAGAATTAGTAACGCTGCATAGACTCCAGAAAGATGAAAGACTCCGCTCTGACTTGGTCTTAGACACATAGCTCGGTCGGGACCCAAGGAGGATGGATCACAATGCAGGTGTGTTTGCTATGAATGAGTAAGGGATAAGGTAATTCACCTTTGATTGCGGGTTTCTTCTCTTCCGAAAAAGTTTTCTGTTAGGCCATGGTTGATCGAGCGGGAGAACGAGGCTACTTTTATATCTAGACTCGAATGGTCCAAAGTATGATCCGTACACCTGCAAACATGAGGAGATCTAGATTGTTCGTTTTCATAAGTTTGCATACATCGTTCGTTTTGGTACGTTTGCACTCGCAGATCCAGGCAAAGATTGCCTTCTTTTTCTGGTGGTCCACCACCAATAGCCGTCTGGCTAGCTGACCCGCCCCTTCGGTATATTGCCAAAGGGGGTGGGGTTGCTGACCTGAGAGACGTTTAAGTGCATTGCCACTCGGAATTCCCGAGCTCCAGTGTTTATATGGTTTGTACCGGAACGGGATTTCGCCTCTTACTCGTCTCCGTTAGGCAACCTCCACTCGGGTTCTTCTACCATACAAGGTCTGGTGTGCTCGGGCTGCGTTCTCTTCCAAGATCTTGTTGACCGCCTGTTGTTTGTCCTCTTCAGTGTCCAATCCCTCTGTCGAAGTGCGGTGGACGACGATCCCGAAGCGTGGTTTCACCACCTTTGCAACAATTCCTAGTTCTTGGATCCGTTCAAGGTTGGTTGAACATTCAGCATCGAGCTGTTGTGCTAATTGGATATTTCGAAAATCGGATTTTCAGAGTTTTTCCTTGTAACGAGGTCCTCCTGGCTCTACTGTACTGAACTGACATGGTGTGATGCAATCGTCTAGCAAGGAGTGCTCCCCCCGGTGGAGGGGAGCCAAGCTAGTCAGGCATAATCTTATATGTTGGTTGCAAAACGGCGGCAATGCTGGGGTGCCCTTTTCCACAAGCCTGGGCAAAAGCTACGGGAGGTTCCACAATACACGACGGACATCCAATTATCTGACAAGAAAGGGCTACTTGAAACACTGTGATAAAAGATTCTGGTGAGACCATGTAGCTCACATGGCCACCTGGGATTGTGATATATTCCTTTCCCAGCTGACCTGCAATAATTGAAGCTGGCGCCACGCCTAAGCCAGCCGAGTCCACACCCACAGCGATCATAACCTTTTCTTTGACGGTGAGAATCGAATCCATGTGAAGAACTGCACTTGTGTATTGTCTCAGCTCGAATTCAAACCACCAAAGGCTGTTGGCGCGGATCTCATCGCCGTGGCTTGTCGAAATGCAAGATCGCATGACTTCGGCCTCCTTGCCATCGGAAAGTCCGGACGTAAAGACTTCCATTGCACTCTGAGGTCCCTCACTGCGATATGTATCGTATATCTGCTGAATGAATCCAGCTGCCTGCTGACGAAGATCATCTGGGAGCACCGTGAAGGCAGGCGGCTCGTGCACGATTGCTGTCTTGACCACTTCCGAGTGTCGGCTTAGTAACATCAGAGTCACAATGGCACCAGATGAAGTTCCAAAGACATAAGCGCCATCCGAACTAAGGTGGGAAATCAGACGTTCAGCATCATCTGCATCTGTCTCGAGACGGGAGCGAAGATTTTGTGGACCACGAAGCAGGCTTTTGGAGTATCCGCGGCGGTCCCAACACACGACCGAGAACTTGTCGGATGCGGCTTTTGCTGCCTCGTGGAATACAGATCCACGTCCGTCTGCACCTGGTATGCAGAGCAAGAGAGGACCGCTTCCAAAGATCTCGTAGTTGATTGAGGCTCCCGGGACATCAAGAGAAGGCATGATCGATCACTAGGGGCTGTAGGCAAAGGAGTACAGATGGTCAACTTTTCCGAGCTTATGACATATGATGGCCGTAGGCGGGATTATCTGAGAGTTATGTATTGCTCTCTAGAGCTAGCATTACGCCCAGTTTCCGTGGGTGGGCTTTGCTTGCCACCGGGACTGTGTTCGGTTCGTGCCCTTTGCACCCTTCAGTACTAAGTTAGTAGCAAGTAGCCTAGCGTAGTCGGGCATTTCCCCTAAAAGAGTTCGTATTGGTCCCGTTTTGATCCACTTGCTCCTGCAACAGCTTTATCTGTGCGCCAATGGTACCAAGTACTGCCACGGTTCCAGTAAGCTGCGGAGTGTTTCAACTTTAATTTTTGCACTCTCACCCACCTTCGTGGGTGGTGTCTCGGATGTCATGGCTGTATAGCACTGAAGACTGATTCTGAAGCATCCGAAGTTCGTTCCGATCCATGGCAAGTTACTCTGCCCGCTTTCCGATCCCGCAATGTACTACGTAACTAGGACAGGAGGCGCGTGTTTGCATGACCCTCTACTGTGTTTGTCTACTTTGTCCTCTTTGCACCCCCTAATTTTAGACAATCACTAACTTATCGAAGTACATTCCGAAGACCCGCGTGCCGATATTGCCGCAAATATAGTCCTATTTAACGCTCTTAACAATAACGCAATATCAATGAGACAACATCGTTTAGTACGACCCTAATAGAATAACCTGCTTGCGTTGAGCGATACTGGAAAGTCTGTGATTGTTCTACCATGCCGCCTTCAACTTCTAGGATCGATGTCCATCACCATTATCTTCCTCCAATCTATGTTGAAGGTAAGCGACAAGCAGCAAGAATACGAGAAATATATAAGCTGATGTTTGCGGAATAGCACTAGAGGCAGCTGGTGGCGATCCATCTGGTTGGAAAACCCCCGAATGGTCTCTCGACAATGACAGAGTTTTGTGCCAGAAGCATAACATTCGTACTGCAATTCTTTCTGTTACAGCTCCCGGACCCGATATTGCGGAGGGACTGGAGGCAGCTAGGATAGCAAGGGGCTGTAACGAGTGGGCAGCAAGCCTTAGAGATCAGAACCCGCAACAGTACGGCTTTTTCGCTACGATCCCGTCTCCGCTGAAGGACATGAACATGGCGCTGTCGGAGCTGTCATACGCTCTGGATCAGCTGAACGCCGATGGCGTAACTCTATTCACAAGCTATGGAAGTGAGGGCCACTATCTTGGCCATGACGCATTTAGACCGTTATGGGCCGAACTCGGAAGGCGAAAGGCTGTTGTATTTATTCACCCTGCACTGGGGGCAGGAACGGGCCCGAGAAACCCGGTCTTGCCTGCGCCTATGATTGAATACCCTCACGAAACAACTCGCTGCGCTGTTGATCTTATCACCTCCAGGGTGCTCCAGCGGCATCCGAATAGCAAAGTCATACTCTCTCATTCGGGCGGTACGCTTCCCTTCATTGCCACCCGACCCGCAGTCCTTCTATCACACTCAAAGCTTTCTACAATGGCCCCTGAAGAATTTCTTGCCGAGGCCCGGAAATTCTACTTTGACGTCGCGCAGAGCAGTTCCGAGGCGATCCAATTTCTCCTGAAGTTCGCAGGTCCTGAGCGCATTCTTTACGGCAGCGATTTCCCTTACTGCCCACCCGAAACCATCAATTTTTTTACCAATGCGCTCGATTCATCAGGCCTAACTGAAGAGCAAGTGTTGAAAGTGAATGTTGTTAATGCATCAGCATTGTTTTCTCGACTTCAATAGGGAAGTCGAGACACGAGCTGCTGGTAGGCGAACTGCGCAACCGCTCCTGTTGGCTGCTTCAGCCCCGCCCAGGCAGGAAATTTCGAGCCAGAGATCAAGCTGTGGAATCTGCCTAATGATAGCATTATAGTCCACTACTTTTTGGAGCGCTTCAATGATCCCACCAACGTCCTCCCCCTCTCAAAAAATCCAGAGATGCTTTTCCGCATGTTATCTCTCCGATAGCGTCGAATGTGTAGTACTGTAGCCATGTAAAGATCAGACCTTTTATCTTGCTCCCTACGATTCGGAGGCTTCCCCGAAACCAGCACGATGGTTCAGCGTTAAATGGAGAGATTATTCCGTTTGGACCATTAGAGGCAGAAGTTCATCAGGGTCTCTTGGCCGATTCGAATCAGGTAAATACGAGGCGGAATGGCTTGCGAACTGCCAGGCGGGATAAGGCCATGATTGGCGACCATACTCGCAAGGGAATGCGCAAGTCTCAATATTGCATTGAGCGGCTAGAAATTGGTTGAAGGTGGCGGGTACAAGAGCGACTGTTTGTTCGGATGTTATCCGGTCCGCTGCCTTTGGCTGTGGTCTCAACGAATGATAGGCTGGATTGCCAAGCAACGGATACTGGTGTTGCTGTTCATACCTGTGCACTTCATTTGTGCCTATTCCAGTCATAGAATCTAGATCCGCAAGTCTCCGCCGATAAACTCCGCCCTAAACCCGACTAGGTAAAGACCTCGCGAGATCTCCGCGCTGAACGGATTCATTGATTGGTGCTGACCACTAGAGCTGCTGCTTGTCCGACTTGCTAGGAATCGCTTCTCTGGTGACGTCCCGGGTTTCGGATGGTGCGAATGAGATGGCGACTGTCCAGTTTATGAGCTCAGACCCCAGCGACGTAATCTACTGGTGAAGGATAGGTTTCCAGTATGCCATCCTCTCTTTGGGAGTATATAAAGCATCGTTTCTCCCGCAGGATAATCTGTCGTACTTCACCTTGTCTTCGTGCTGCCACTCTCTTTCCACGTCGGGGGAGATATATGCCAAGGATGGCGGCAGGCTCATTTGATGGAACTTGCCATCCTTATGTCGCAGGCATTCCGACTCCTTACGACTCCGTCCCATCCCTAGCTGCAGGAATAGCTTTGTACGCTTTTCGGAACTTCTATGATCGCTCATGCTTTGCAATCCTCCTGCACTCGAATGTGGTGGGGCTGCGTCTTCTCAATTGGGTGTTTGGGTAAGCATCTACTCCTTGTATCTTTTGATATATACAGGATTTGTCTTTATCTGACAGATCATTCTACGTTCCCGTGGCGGAGGTAATTGGATGGGCCCGGCCGCTCGGGCTTGGTCTGCCATTTGCCCTTATGAAATGGAAACATTTTAAAATCCAGATTGCCACATTGATCACAGGTATATAGTGAGATATAAGGTTCCTACAGTTATTCTAACCTAATTTTCTTCCAGCACCCACTTTCTTCACTGCCGGAATATATATAATACTGGGCCGACTGATACTTTTTTTCGGGGAGGAATCGTCTCTGCTTAGCCCTCAGACGTACCTTTGGATATTCTGCACCTGCGCATCTGATATCGTTGATTGTCCAGGCAGCTGGTGGCGCCCTTGCCTCGGCGGCACTCTCGGATCCAAGAGGAGATACGAAGCTGGGAACGGATATAATGGTGGGGGGCATAATCTTCCAAATGGCAGCAATCACGATGTTCATAATTTGTGCCGGTACTTCTCTCGTCGCG
This sequence comes from Aspergillus alliaceus, assembly GCF_009176365.1. Classification (NCBI taxonomy): domain Eukaryota; kingdom Fungi; phylum Ascomycota; class Eurotiomycetes; order Eurotiales; family Aspergillaceae; genus Aspergillus; species Aspergillus alliaceus. Next base: position 45,749 of record NW_022474787.1, read on the forward strand.
TTGTCCGTCTTAAGTTGCGTTGTATGATGACAAGTCAAGTCAAATGGCTGGTGGCTGCTACTTCTGCTTCCGTGGCATTCATCTATATTCGAAGTATTTATCGGACTGTTGAGCTGCTGCAGGGTTGGAGTGGATACCTTATCACACACGAGAAGTATTTTATCGTCTTGGATAGCGCTATGATGGTTGCAGCAGTGGGTGTGTTCAATGTCTTCCATCCCGCTTGGCTGATGCCGTCTGGGAGTTCTGTGAGCGAAACATGGGGTCGATCAACGAAGCCTTTGCATCACTCAGCCATGAAATGCCTACAATTACACGTGACATCTAGAGACTGCTGGTGTGCTGACTATGCTTGGCTTCTTGACCCAGGCGGGCACAGTGGAACAGGTAGGGTCCTTCATGGAACTGCGTTGTGGCTTGATGTCAAGGCGCATGTTTCGGCTTGCTACTCGGGGCTAGTTTATATATTATAGGAGATGATATAGAGGACATAGAAGAATCGCTGGATAATTGTGAAGTCTATCAAGGTTAACTGAAACCTGATCCTTGAGACACCTCTGTCTAGATTGTCCGCCTCAAGCATGACGAAATACGACAACAGCACTCTACACTATATGAGCGTGGTTCCGAGGAGCTTGGGTTATTTCACGCTTCCACGGGTTCGGCGACGCTGAGGTTGATCTGCCGAGACTGGTCCGGTAGTTCTGGAGCTACAAGCTATTGAGATTGATAACGTTCATGTGATTCTCGAGGCCCCGAAGCTTCACCTCAGCCAACGCATGGAGCGCAATCTTTGCGACTCTCACGCTATCACTACAGCGTGGCAGTATTGGCACGGAGGTTCAGACTGTTGACAGTCGTTGGACAGTGATAATATTCTGTGGACTAGAAAATACTGGTACATTATCTAATTGGTTTCTGGTACTGTCCGGTGGCTGAGCTGTGGAGCCCTCTGATATGGTAGAGACTAAGTTGCAACCGAGAGTCCCAGGGCTCAATGATCGCCCTAGAGTTTTCTCCCTAGACCGTCTCCAGGAAATATGTCGCGACGCCGGCCCCCCGGCACGGGTTGTCTCTGGACCTAGACCCCGACGGGATAAAAGGCAGCAGCTCAACCACTGACGCCACCGCATGACTTCCCCTTAAACCTGGGCAAATCTGTCTGAGAGGTTGATGGAGTGAGAAATTAATTTTCTTGCATCATTCCGGCTCTCCAACGGTCCCTGAGCTTTTTCCCCTCGATGCTGATGTTTTCACAGTACCATTTACGATGCCCTGTGGATCCAATGACGGGCGATGGGGAGGCCATCGATGTTTGCGCTGTCGCATGGCGCATCTGAAAGTAGGAGATGTCTGCATGCATATTGTTAGTCTCCGATGAACTACTCGCTAACCCGGAGATGAGGATAGTGCGATGGTCGCCGACCATGTCAATGCTGCACCCAACGAGGCGTTGTCTGTTCTTCTCCGGGGAAGCCTGGTAACGTAGTTTTCGTTTCCCATCCTGCACGACCGACAGTTGTTTCACCAAAATTACGCTTATCTACCGACCCGTGCATGTTTAGCAATATATTTTTCAATTCCATACATTGTTCTCTATCTCCCCTGGTATCCGTTTTCTCGTTTGACTCTATTTGTGCCATACTCGAGGAAAACAAGCTAGTCCAGGACGTGGTGTTCCTGGTTGGGAAAACGTATCTTCTGCATATGTCCCACCGTCGGACATATGATCTACGAGAGTCCCTGCACCGGCTCCAGCACCAAGCCCTTATGGAGCTCAACATGCTGGACACGAAATTGACGACAGCAGGCCTTGTATCCTCCTGTCTCTTAAGCCTCGTCGAGGTACGTACTTGTCACCACAACCCTGCACCCAGAACACTGACCTGGCAGCAGCTCATCTTGGATGAGAGCGGCAAGGGCTGGCGATCGCTTACTGGCAAAATACAAAAAGCAATCTCAATGCACGGGCGATGTTACCCGGACGCTGTCACATCTGGGAAGGTCACTGTATTGGTTCGCACGAATCAGTGTTGCTGCTCGGGCCGTCTGTTTTGGCGAAGACCTACCGATGCCACCGCCTGCACTAACCTGTGCGAGATCAGACGTGCCTTCTGGGAACACTTCACCCTCCAGTGTAGAAGAGAATATGGCACTGCTGGCGATGCACCTGGAAACATGGGCTCGCTTACAAAGCCGGTAAGGTCGAAAATTTTGTTTAGAGTACGGTGGCCCATTACTTAGTTGCTCATAGGTCAATACGCTGGGTCAAGGACAGTGAAGAGCTGTATCTGAAGGAGAGCTGCAGTGCGCTGGATATCGACAGTCGCCCCCCATGGCGGAAAGCATACGGAAATCTGCCGTTGGAGCATATTATCAGCGGTATCGAAATTGTCTGTTGTGCTTCCAAATTGCAACGTGCCATTATCGCTACAGTTCTTTCGTGCACTGATCCACAGGTATCTTCCATTGAGCCATGGATACCGGCCCTGGTTCCATATTACCAATGGTCACTTGCTGGGTTATCTAGACAATTTGACCATCCGGCCTGGACCTATCTTGGCTGTAGTCTTCCTGTTATGCCTGACGATCTTATATATCACCAGGCAAAGCAGGCTTTTTCCCATGCGGAAAGAAGTATAATGAACAGCGCGGATTTTGAAGGTCTTCTTTATGTCCCTATCATGAATATTGTGGGCCTTGAGATGAGAACAACACAAGAAAGAGCTCGGGCGCTTGGCTTTGTGGCAACTCTGAAGGCCAGGGGATTTGCTGTGGCAGGTAAGTTGGAGCAGGATCTGAAGAAAGCGTGGGTAGGGCAGGCAAAGTATACTATTGATGGGTGGTGAGACGCTTGAATAGTTTGCACTCTCTGTGGACTGCCAGACCATATGGCGACACCGACCGAGTCTTGAGTTCTGTTCTATGTGATGTACTATTGTATTGTATCCTCCTCACTTGCCATGTGAAGACCCATATGTATGGATAACTCTATGCTTGTTACTACCTATCCGTTGGTGGAAACAAGCTCAAGTAGTGAGCCTCTGTTGCCTAGCGTTTTCCCTATATTGCAAAATAGAGACGCAGGAAATAACATCTTTACTGTTGACGCGAAGAAACGAGGAACGATGTTTCGAGGAAAACTGCATGCCCTCCAAACATTAACATTACCTGCTATAACCCTTTACTGTGATATAGTAAGTAAAAATGAGTAAAACAGCAACTTCGGCAAGGAGCTCAAGGATCGGCTTTCGCGGTATTGTTGCTCCATTGGGAGCGGTGTCTCGGTCCTCCTCGTATAACAAGCCTCGGATTTCGGAACTTAAGGTTTCCACTATAGGCAGCATCAGCACGATACTGAAGACCGAGTGTTCCGTGGCCAGGGTGTACGGGAGAAGAAAAGTGAAGCGGAGAGAAGGGGTTGCTCTGGATATATAAAGGGATGTTCGCAGGAACAAAACCACCATTGTTTCTTATTCTATCACGCACTTGCATTACTCAAGCCATATTTTTACACTACGGACTTGCAAGAAAATTACCTAATGCATTTGCACCTTTCCATTGCTATTATCGCCTTCCTCGCGGCGTCCCTAGCGAGCACTCGAGACGTTGATGTTGCTATCATTGGCGCCGGCTTGTCAGGATTAGCCGCAGCCAAGGACATTGCAAAAGCAGGCAAAACTTTCCTTATCCTTGAAGCGCGTTCTCGTGTGGGTGGCCGCGTACTGAATGCACACCTTGCGAATGGAGAGGTCCAGGAGCTTGGTGCCGAGTTCGTTGGGCCGACCCAGGACCGTGTGCTCGCTCTCGCAGATGAACTTGGCCTGACAACTTACCCAACATACACAACTGGTAAAGCAATCCTATATCGAAACGGCACCGTTACTCCTTATGACGCGGATCTTGCCACGGGTGGACTGCCTCCGGTGAGCTCGGAAGCCCAGGAAGAGCTTGCGAGCCTCATGACCGAACTCGATGCTTTGGCGAGTGAACTAGATGTTAATGCTCCCTGGGAACATGGCAATGCTTTGCTGTGGGATAGCATGACACTGAAATCTTTTTTTGAATCTCGGATCGGTCTACAAGATTCTCGGTTGCTCTTCGACACTGCCATTCGATCTATCCTTTCCACGGAGACGGAGGAGCCGTCCCTACTCTATATGCTGTCGTACATAGCTGCCGCAGGAAACCAAACAACCCCTGGGACCATTACCCGGCTTATAGGTAGCAAGGGAGCCGCCCAGGATAGTCGAGTTGATGGTGGCACTCAACTGTTGGCGGAGAAACTGGCGGAGAGACTGGGGCGAGGAAACATCTTGCTGAATTCGCCAGTACGGGAGGTTAAGCTACAGGATGGCCGTTACAGTGTCAGGTCTGACCAGGTCAAAGTAACGGCCAGACACGTCATCATCGCCATGTCCCCCCCGATGGCAGGCCGGATCTCCTATGATCCATTACTCCCGGCGGCTCGGGATCAGCTCACTCAGCGCATGCCCATGGGCTCCATTGGGAAGGCCATCGCAATTTATCCCAGACCATGGTGGAGAGAACTAGGGTTCAACGGACAGGTCCAGAGCGATACCGGTGTTATCCGAGCGACATACGATAACACCCCAGCTAGTGAGGGCTTTGGCTCCATCATGGGGTTTATTGAAGCCGATGAGATGCGCGCCCTCGACGGGGTCTCAGAAGCCGAAATCAAAAGGCACGTTACAAGGGATCTGATCAACTTTTTCGGACCCCAGGCGGCCAATGTCAGCCAGATATTGCTACAGCGATGGGATCTCGAGGAGTTTTCACGTGGTGGTCCTGTTGCCTATTGTCCTCCTGGGCTTCTCTCGAAGTACGGACCATCCTTACGGAACCCGGCCGCCAGAATTCACTTTGCTGGCACTGAGACCGCTCCTTATTGGACCGGCTATATGGATGGGGCCATCCGCTCCGGTGAGCGAGTTGCAGCAGAGGTTGTAGCGGATTTTTGATCTGTACATGGATCCTTAATCTTCCCAAAGCGACTGGGTCGGAAGGAATCCTCAGCTATCAATCCCCGAGTAGCGTGCAAGGACGGAGGAAGGTACCTTGCATATAAAAGCGCTTAAGTGTCTGATCAGAGGCTTACTGAGATTTGTAGTCCGTTGACATTATATAGTTTGTGCTTGGAATGGGAGGCGGACTATTTTATGCGAGAAACATCTTTCTCTCTTGGCTAAAGAATTACTAGCGAAAAGCCGTAGTCCATCTAGATTTCAACCGACATGTAGCCTTAAATGGCTATAGAAGTAAATTCCGAGTTAGGGGGGCTAAGGGGGTTTGATCGCCCATATTTGAACCATCGTCGCGAACAAGTCCGGAAGTCCGCGCTCTTCAACAATTTTTCCACTTTCGAATCGGTACATGTTCATTTGCAAGTCTTACTCTGCTTTCCGGAAGCAGGCATGGCAGAATTCCCCCCCCTGGTGGGTGCCCCGTATGGTGCATTGTGCTACCAACTTATTCCTTTGAATAACCGTCTCATCAATCGACCAGTCAATATCGCGCGATAAGCACCCCCCGCATGAGTCCAAGAATTTGCGTATAGCCCGCTCATCCCTTGAGAGGCGTGTCGCTGAATGGGACATGGAATTCAGCTGAATCGGAGACGACTTGCTTGACAATTCTTTCATCATTCGAGTTGATGTACTGGACGAACCGACTCATCTTGCGCCTTAGATCGATAGGCATGTTGGTATTGGCAGACGTCAGTTCAGTTGAGATGCTCAGAACCAGGTCGCTACTCGCGGTGGCGGTGGACTGGAGTGAATCTTTGATGCGAACAGGTCAAGAGGTTTCTTCCGGTATATGTGATAAAGGCGGTAACAAATGAAGTGAGGGAAGTCTGCCGAATATGGGACTTTTTTTGACTACTCATAGTGCAAGCCTTCCGTCCTGTTGTCGGGTCGGATATTCCGGACGGAAAGCACACTATCAAAGTCATAGGCAATTTCTCACTAACACCGATTCGGTAAGAATGTCGCGACACGGGAGCTTCGGCACGTTGGTGACGTCGGCTTCCCTTTGTTGTGATCTCAGGGGAAAGATGGGCAGAATGAGGCTGTATCAGCTACACGTACGTAGCCTACTGAAGACCGGATGCCATTCGGATAGGTGCTCTATTCTATGGACGACTATATCAACTATCTTGACTGCTTCTTCTCTCCTCTATCTCCTTCTAATGGGTAAAGCCTTCAGGGGCTGAAGAGTTGGTGATCCGGCCAAGCCACTAGAGCGATCACATGTCTTGTATAGATTCATATCACTCCCCTTTGTTCAATATCCCGAAACGAATGAAATGAAGCTATACTAGCTTCCTAAATAGGAAATAAAGCAAAAACATAGAACTGATATATAGAGGTGTTGAACGCCTTTATCTTATTAGTCTGAGAATCTTGATATTATATTATAGAACCTTATTTCAACTTCAGCTGAAGCATTCTAACTAATTACTTTAAGCTATTAGCCTTAGTTGCCTTGGTCAGTCCATCTGCAATCATTTCAGATATAGATATATAGAATGGCTTAATATTGCCATACTTAATAAAATCATAAATAGTATAATATTATATATATATATGCTTACTATATAGATGATTAACTGGATTAGATACTAATACCAAAGCACCTTAATTATTGATTTCTAATCAGGTTAGTAGTTTACTATTAACCCCTATATTAGTTAGCTCTTTAGGACACTGTTACAGACCCTTGTCTAGCGTGTCTTATCGGAGAAAGCGGACGCGCAAGGCAGAAAAGAGCGATAAGACTAGTGTGACGGGAAGACAAGACGAACTACCCAGAAAGGGTAGGAAGAACCCCGAATCACGTGACAGGGTATACCGGATGGTATACAGGAAGGACTACGGTATATGGTATAAAGTGTATACCATGGTATAAGGATATACCATGACAGGACGAATATATAAGGACACTCATTTCATGTACTTAGCTTAGTTCTTCGTGACCAATTACAATTGTTACTTAGGATACACCTTTGGTATCAAGTTAGTAATCAACTCGTTCGCACTTCCTTAACTACTGAGTATACGTACTTAGTAGGCCTGGCCTTTTGGACTCGAGCTACTCGCGGAAGCATTGTCGCACATTGTCGTACCTCGGTTTAGGTCATATCGTTGGATCCTGGATAGGATCATACTTGGAACCACTTCGGATTCACTACCTAGGTAAGGTAGTCTCGCAACGCAAGGCAGCTAACACCCATAGAGCTCTTGCCCGAATACCCAGGCGTAACAGACACTTCTGGATAGCTGCTAAGAAATATCTGATTCAGATAGCCTGCTTTAATATCTCTGTAGCTGTGATATATTCTGCCTTAGTAATAGATATAGCAGTGATAGATTGCTTTCTGCTATATCAACTAATTGGTTTACCTGCTATTATAAATATATAAGTACTTATTAAGTAATAGTTTATAGTATTCCTATATAATAAATCTAAGTAGCCTACTAGTGTCTTATTACTCTCCTTTACACTATATATAATACTATAGCCAATAGTTTCTTTTATATAGTACAGGAGCTGTTTTGAAGCTCTGAGATAAATATCTTAGGGATCTATAAGATACTGACTTAATTAGTTAACAGTAAACCACATGTATACCACTGGTATACTAGCCCAGTTACCACTATATCCCAAGGATAGATATATAAGGACACTCATTCATATACTTAGTTTAGTTCTTCATAATTAATTATTATTATTACTTAGGATATATCTTTAGTATCAAGTTAGTAATCGACTTGTTTGCACTTCCTTAACTACTGAGTATATATACTTAGTAGGCCTGGCCTTTGGACTCAAGCTACTCGCGGAACATTGTCGTACCTTGTTGGACCTTGGATTAGGTCATACTATCGGATCCTGGATAGGATTATATTGGGAATCACTTCGGATTCATTGCTCAGGTATAGTAGGACCGCAACGCAAGACAGCTAACAGTCACAGAGCTCTTGCCCGAATACCCAGGCGTAACAATATATTAATAGAATAATCTGTTGAACTGGAGGTCACATGATCCAACATCATGTGATGATATATCATGCAACCCCAATCATTCTACATATGATCTATGCATTTCTATACATTTCTATCTCATTCTTGAGATGCTATTTTTATCATATGTTGCAGGCCTAAGGTCTACACCTATT